>NC_059108.1:76691685-76991685 GCF_020740685.1 Jaculus jaculus | reverse complement strand
AAATGAGCATTGACATAAAACAATTGCCATAACTGTTAGCACTTTTCTAAGATAAAAGCTCTGTGGAAATGGTAACAGAAAAATCCATGCATTTATTATACTTGATGGATAAAGGGAGGAAGAGAAAGAGGTAAATACTTATAGAAATAATGGTTACATTTTAAATTAGACACCAAACCTATGAATATAAAATATTAAACTGTAATAATTGTATAAAAACTAGACAATAAATATGAAGGAATTCTTTCAGTTTGCCTCACAAGGCCAGTGTACTGGCTTGACCTCCCCACCCCCAGTTAAACATGCAAAATAAATAACTGGCTTAAAAAAATAGAAGAGGAAAGATGGATCTCCTGCAAGAGCACTTTCTATATAAACATGAGGGCTTAGAGGCCTGAGAGACCGCTGGAGTTCAACCACCAGGATCCAAATACAAGTGTAGACAATGTCCATGCACATCTGTAACCCCAATACCCTAGGGGAGAAGGAAACAGAATCTCTGGCTCATGAAAAATAAACAAAAACAAACAAAAAACAAAACAAAACAAAAAAAAAAAAAACAGCAAACTCTGGGATCAAGAAGAGACTCTGGTTCAAGTAAAGTAAGAAGGGCAGAAGAGCATTGGAGTACTAAACCTGATGTTTCCCTCTAGTCACTGCAGGTTCTGCCACAGGAGAGCGTATGGGACATTGCATGGGTAGATATATGTGTATACTACACACACACACACACACACACACATGCACACACACACAAATCATATACAGGAAGTGAAATACTGTAATATTAGACTAAAATTTTTTCTTGATCTTAGTTCAAACATAACCTTTCAAACACAAATTTGTAATGTCATATAATAGGGCTTTTGAACTAAGTGACCCTTGGTCAGAGTCATCCCTATATACTTTAGATTCGAAAATAACAATTTTGACATCTATGCTTATTTTTCCTTACTGTAGAATTAGAATTATTAGAGAGTATGTCTTAAGATCTTGCTTGTTTCCCCATTGGAAAGATCATGTTTTGTCACTTAATAGGCCATTCCTATAATATTTGAGACATACCATTATGTTTGGTTATACATTTCTCTTTGAGTGTTTAAAACAAAGGAATTGGCCAAAATTTACTCAGGAATTAATTTTGGAGGTCACTAGTGGCTCTCCAAAGGAGAATTTAGGAACCTAGGAGGAGCACTATAGCTCTCAGTATTGGTGTTATCTGTTAGGATGAGTCAGGGTTGTGATGACCAAGCAGTTTTCCTTTCTTTGGGAACTGAGGAGGACTTACTTTTCCTCTGTTGTGACTCTCCTGTTTCAGACTTTACATTGTTTTTTTCCTTTCTGGGTCTCCATACCCTGCCTGATTAGGAAGACAGGTGATTTATCAGGGGGGCAGTGTAGAAGTGTCCCATCATCTCCAGTGGCCTCATGACCTGGGAGCAGTGATGGAAGTATTGGCCTTTTTAACTCTGGTGAACCCAGTTGGCTTTGTCTTTTGCATAAATTATTAGAACACTTGGGAAATTATACTAACCTTAAAGGGCATATATGTATATATGGCATATTTGATTAGCATATTGAGCTAATCACCATAAATACAGGGAGAACATGTTATCAGTCCTGAAAACAATACAAATCTAAAACAATTAATTTAACTTACAAATTCTCAACAAAAAGACAAGTAAGACAGTATAAAGTCTTGCACCTTTATTTGAAAACATCTTTGGTTAGTTTAAATACTTGTGTGGGTACCAATTACCCAGAGAATTTTGGAAACAGAACCACACAGCCTGAACTTATTTCTCTCAGATAAGGACCATTGCTTGAGCATGAGGTTGTACCCTAAAATAGGTGATATATCCTAAAAGTTAGTTTGGTTTATAAGCAATGGACTTGGAATATCAAAAAATGAGACCATTGTCTAAACAATATATTGATTTAAACTATTTGATTACACATAATAGAGTAGAACCTGGTTATTGTTGAGTCCAAACAGCTGAGCTCTAATACAAACCTTGACAAATTTGTTTTGAAAGAGAAAACATTATTTGACAACCAATGTTTTTAGCTTAATCTTTGATAGCAATTAATCCGATTTAATTAATTAATTAAATAATCTATTTTTATTACCATAAAACAATTTTATGCCTTACACATGATTTAAAACTGATGAAGATTAGGCAAGTTATCCCAACATATTTTACATAAGAGGAGGATAAAAGTTATCTGAACTGAAATTAAATCAATTAAACCTAAGTGATTAAACTTACTGTTGACCATTTGACAGAGTTAGCATAAATAAAATAGGAACTTATTTTTAAAATCACAATATTTTTAGGTATGAGAACTTTACCCTTGGAAAGTAAACTTACTAGTGAACTTTCATCCACATATTTTAACATTCTGATATAAGTTCCACTAAAAAAAAAAAATGATTCTTAACAAACATTCTATATCCAACATTGAAAAATCCCTTCCCAGTTCCTTCAATCATCTCATCTCAACCCATAATTAACCATATTTCTTATAAGACTATTAAGAGAAACTACACCAAATTGATTAAGCAAGTAGTCTAACTTCCACAAGTTAATTAACCATCTTACTATTGGAGAATTGTAGAAACAGCCTTAGCAAAAACTTAGAATGTCCTTATCTCCAAAAATCTGTACATTTAAATGAAATTTAAGAAAAATGACAACCAAACTTGTCTTATAATACCAGTATATGTACTTGTAAATTTTATATAACTCATTGATTTGAGACATATCCTGTTAATAAACTTCAGAAAATAGATTTTTAAAAGTTATAAGCCTATAGGTTGGAGAGATAGTGGTGAAGGTGCTTGCCTGTGACCCATATTCTATCTCTCTCCAGATCCTATGTAAGTCAGATGCAAAAAGGTGAGGCAAGCCCTAGGTTTCACTAGGTGGCACAAACATCTGGAGTTCAATTTCAGTGACTGAGGCCCTGTGGCACCAATTCTCTCTCTCTCTCTCTCTCTCTCTCTCTCTTGCTCTAAGCATATATATATATATATATATATATATATATATATATATATATATATATGCAAAACATGACAACTGCTTTCTGCTTTAGGGATAAACTTTACCAATATCTCTAACACATTTGGACATAATTTTATTAAGAGCAGCTAAGGCACATTTTTGTATTTGGTTTGAGGCAGGCTGGCTTGGAACTCAGGCCACTTGTATTCTCTTTTCAAGTTACAGAACCATAACAGTCAGGATTATGTCATTTTCATAATCTCTTAAAATACCTGGCAAATTATGGGTCATCTCATCAGGTCAAATTTTATTTTTCCCAATAAACCTTTACATTGGTTGAAGTTGACCTAGAACTTAAATTTAGTAATTATTTTTATGATATTATGTAATAAATTATGTCATGTTTATAGAAAATTTCAGCTCACTGTAGGCTTCAGTTAAATCTGACTTTTAATACAACCCCTCCCCCAAAAAAACCTCATATCAGCAACAACTTTAGGAGAGATCAGTTGAACTGTTTGGATTATAAAAGCAATAGTATAATTTATCACACATAATAAAGAATCCAAAAGGTACAGTTACTAACATGTTATTTTTAATCATTAAGTAGCTTGGAAAATATCAAATTATAATTATGTACTTATTTTTGCCAAGCAATTCAAAAACAATGTGGTTTTCAAATGTGGGGTTCAGGCCATGAAGTCTTTCCCATTGTGTGCCTGCACCCTCTGAGGGGGCCTGGCCTCATTCAGGTTCCCATAGCACCAAGAAGGTAATGAGGTAAACCAGGAGGAAAGAAAAAGAAAAAGACAAGTTTTCTTTTTCTCCAGTTGTCTCAGGCCATGCCTACAGGCAGAGCACCTGGCTCAGGCCTGTGGCTCACCCTTTGCAGACTGGAGAAACAGGGAGTGGCTGTCCTTCATCTTCATTGTGCCAGGGCAGCTTTGGCCCATAGCCCATTTCAAAGGTTCCCATAGTGTTGAACCTTGTGCCTTGTGGCACAGTGGCTTGTAATGGAATAATTTTTAAAAAGGAGAAAAGAAATTTAGAAGACATTCTGGCCAGCTGCCTTTGACTCCAGAACCCCCGTGTGGTCTTCTATTCAGCAGAACATGCTCCCAAATTTGGGAGTTCAGCTTTGTTGGGAGTGGCTGCGAATCAGAGAAGCTCAACCAAACTTATTTCCCTCCAAGGTGAAGTTCTGTCACCTTCACAGATGAGCCCCACCTGGTGCCATCCCAGCATGGTCCCAGGCTATAGTGCTCATCTCAACAGGGCACCCTATCCAGGGAGGATAGAGCAGGCCAACTTGCTGATAGGCCAATATGGATATGTGGCAAGAGGAGTGGGGGCTGTGGCAGACAGTCTCTGGTGTAAGCAGAGGTACCACTCACCTGTCTTCCTGGCCATCACAGAAGTCATCAATACAGTATGCATTCCCCTCAGCTTAGTTAGAAATAGTGATCTTAATCTCCAGAAAAAAAGAGAAAACAAGCTGTTTTTCCACAGGAGGAGAGAAACAATAGAAATACCCTGAATAGTGTTCACAGCAGGAAAACATATTTCCCATTCCCCCCCATAAGACAATGATTATAACTATCCTTTTCAAGATAGTCCCCACAGGCCATTAATATGTAGTAGGGTACTCAGGGTTCAGGAAAGTCCTTGAATCCCAAACCCTAAGTTTGTTCCTAATTTTACTCAAAGAATTAAATTTAAAAGAATGATAAGGATAATTATTAAATTATTATATTTACTTATGGAAGTACAGAGCCAAGGAAAGGCACCCATGAGGCTAGAGATTCCATGCCGATGGTCTAGGAAAACCATGGAAAGAAAAGAGAGAAAAGGAAGTTGAAAGAGCTCCTGCCATGTGGGCAGCTGGAGGACATAAAAAGCCAATGTGGAGAGTAAGGACTACAGGACTCTCTCCTTGGCTCAGCCCAGGTCCAGTAGAGAAAAAACTCACCACCATCTGGAAGTTTCCAAGTAGTCAGGCATCTCAGAAAGCGTGCCCTCCCCTTGCACATATTATTTATAAGCTTATGGTGGTGTGCCCTATGAGACCTCCCTCACAGGAAGGGACCCAGGTTGTTTTTTGGAAAAATAGGTCTAGGGACCTAGGCAAGAGCTAACAAGTCAGATTATCTTTGATTCCTAGGCAAATTGAAGATTTTTTTGTCATTTTTTTTTTTTTTTAATTTCAGGGGCCCGGTCACTCTAACTGCCTACTCCCTTTCAACCAGATCATAAGTTAGTATATAAGTAGAATAATACAGATCTAACTAGCAAACTCTTGATTTTTACTTGGACTATATAATAAATTTAAAAGTTTTAGGTTTTGTCAAGAAGTCATAATTTATATTACATATGCACATGGACTATAGCACACTAATTTGTAAGGCTGCCATATATTTAGGATGCAAAATACCCAGTTCAACTTCTGTTTCAGATGTATTTTTAGTACAAATGTTTTCCATATAACTTTTTAACTTTTTAATTACTTTTTTATTTTTCAAATTTTTATTAACAAGGCCCATGATTATAAAAAATATCCATGGTAATACAGTCCCTCCTCCCACTTTCCCCTTTGAAACTCCATTCTCCATCATATCCCTTCCCCATCTCAATCAGTCTCTCTTTTATTTTGATGTTATGATCTTTTCCTCCTCATATGATGGTTTTCGGAAGGTAGTGTCAGGCACTGGGAGGTCATGGATATCCAGCCTATTTTGTGTCTGGAGGGAACACATGGTAAGGATTCCTACCTTTCCTTTGGGCTTACATTCTTTCACCACCCCTTCCACATTAGACCTTGACCCTTGAAAGGTGTGATAGAGATATTGTAGTACTGAGCACTCCAGACACTTCTTTCCAGCAGCATGATACCTTATCAGTCGTCCCAAGGTCACTGCCGTCTGAAAAGAGAATATTCTCTACCAAAAGTGAGAATAGCATTAATATAAGGGTATGAACATTAAGAGATATGCTTACTGGGAAGTTTGATAAGCATAGTATATACATTTACCAGACAACAGCAGATGTTATACCCCTAGGGCTCATGACTACCCCTGTTTTAAGTTTTCAGTATCAAGGTTGTATTCCCTCCATAGAACATGCTTCCATTCCACTTAGAGAGAAGTTGGTTTCCACTATGATAGATGTGCCACTATTGGACCCATTGGCTCATTTGGCCTGGCTTACAGTGTCCACTGTTGAGTATCTTCACTGGTGATTTCTCTTTCTTCCATTGAACTGCCTGCAGAATGGCTTCTTCCAGCTTTCTGTCAGCTGGTCTACATGGAGGAGGTTATCAGCTCAGTTCCAGCAGGATTTCTCAGTGGCCTTGCAGCCCAAGTATGTGGAGTCTTTAGCAATAAGGTCTTACCATCTATTCCTGGTGGGAAACCAAGGGCCTAGGCAATGGCCTATAATATTATGGGGGTATCAAGGATCTCCATGGCCAACAACTCACTGGAAGGTATCCCATCCCTGGCACTGAAAATTTTCTAGCAATGATCTATGGCTCCTGAGTGTTCTATTGTCCAAAAAGATAGGATTACATATGTTTTATTTATATCTTCTTAGATTTTGATTAGCCCTCCCTCCATGCTTCCTTTACTCGAACTCTTTCACTGACCTCACTTTGGGCCTTTTCACCCCCAGTAATCTATTCTTCTACTTAGATATATACAATACCATCCTATTAGTACCCCTCTCCCTTACTTTCTCTTCGCTTTATATCTCCATTCTAGCTTACTGGACTCTGCTACTTAGTTTTTTCCATCTCACACAGAAGTCCAATCAACTATAGCTAGGATCCACATATGAGAGAGAACATGCAATGCCTGGCTTTCTGGGCCTAGGCTACCTCACTTAGCATATTGCTTTCCAGATTCATCCATTTTCCTGCAAATTTCATAACTTCATTTTTCTTTACCACTGAGTAGAACTACATTGTATAAATGTGCCATATCTTCATTATCCACTCATCAGTTGAAGGGCATCTAGGCTGGTTTCATTTCCCAGCTATTGTGAATTGAGCACCAATAAACATGGTTGAGCAAGTATTTCTAAGGTAATGAGATGAGTCCTTAGGATATATACCTAGGAGTGCTATAGCTGGGTCATATGGTAGATCAATTTTTAGCTGTCTTAGGAATCTCCACACTGATTTCCATAATGGCTGGACCAGATTGCATTCTCACCAACAGTGTAGAAGCGTTCCTCTTTTTCCACATCCTTGCCAGCATTTATGGTCATTTGTTTTCATGATGGTAGCCAATGTGACAGGAGTGAGATGGAATCTCAATGTAGTTTTAATCTGCATTTCCCTGATGACTAGGGATGTAGAACATTTTTTTAGATGCTTATATGCCATAGGTATTTCTCCTTTTGAGAACTCTCTATTTAGTTCCATACCCCATTTTTTAATTAGCTTGTTTAATTTCTTATTATTTGATTTTTTTGAGTTCTTTGTATAGCCTAGATATTAACCTCTATCAGATGTATACCTGGCAAAGATTTTTTTCCCATTCTCTAGGTTGCCTCTGATTTATTCAGTGTCCTTTGCCATACAAAATCTTTGTAATTTCATAAGGTCCCAGTAGTTAATTTGTGGTTTTATTGCCTGAGCAATCAGGGCTATATTCAGAAAGTCTTTGCCAAGACCAATATTGTATTAGTCAGGGTTCTCTAGATGAACAGAATTACTAGAATGAATTATTTTATAAAGGGAATTTATTGGATTAGCTTACAGTAGTCCAATAGCAGTTGCAGGCCCGAGAATCACCGAACCTGGTAGCTGCTCAGTCCACGTGGCCAGATGCCTCAGCAGTCCCGACCCGGCACCGCAGATGGTGCCGGAAAGCCTGGAGGCTTCCTGAGGAGCCACTGGGTTTTGATCCACGTGGGTCTTCAGTTGATGTTGGTCTTTAGTCCGTACTGGTCTTCAATCCATGCTAGAAGGTAGGGAGCAGCTCTGGCAGCCAATGGAAGGAAGGAAGGAAAAAGGGAACTCTTCTACCCAGAGCTTCCTTATATCAAGTCCCTCTCTGAGCGGGGCCACCCACTCTGGGGGAAGGGCTCACCCTGGGAGAAAGACCTCCTCCTTTAGTTGATCCTTCCTAGAAGCAGCCTGTGGATTACTAAACAGATCAAGTTGACAACACCTTAACTATCACAAATATGTTGAAGGGTTTCCCCTACTTTTTCCTCTAGCATTTTCAAAGTTTAAGGTCTGATGTTAAGGTCTTTAATTCATTTCGACTTAATTCTTGTGCATGGAGAGAGAGAAGAATCTATTTTCATACTTCTACAGATAAATAACCAGTTTCCCCAGCACCATTTGCTGAAGAGCCTGTCTTTTCTCCAATGAGTATTTTTGGCATTTTTATTGAATATCAGATGGCTATAGCTCCCTGGACTTACATTTGGGTCCTCTATTCTGTTCCATTGATCTACATGTCTGCTTTTGTGCCAGTACCATGCTGTTTTTGTTACTATGTAGTATTTTTTTGTTACTCTGTAGTATAGGTTAAAATCAGGTATGGTGATGCCAGCAGCCTTATTTTTGTTGCTTTCCTAGGCTTCTTTGGTATGGTTTCTATGCCACCATCTATCCAGAAGTCCCCATATAACATTTTTAAAGTACTTAAAACATCGTTCATTTATTTAAACTCAAACTTAACTCAATTTATTTTTAAGTATATAAGGATCCTTCTTTCTTCACATAAATATCAGCATTTGTTAATTTTTCATTGCATCTATTTTTGTGGGATGAGATTTAATCTCAATGTCTTTATACAATATTTTATTTCTGTATGCTATTTACATATAGCTGTGGGTTCTATTTTGACATTTTTATATATATGCATCTAACATAATTTAATCATGCTAACTGCCACTCTTTGCCTTGTTTTTCCTTCTCCTTACTCCTCCTAATCAGTTCATAACCTTTTCTCAAATCCTCTTCCACCTACATTTTATGATTTTATTGTTTTTGACATATAAAATAATGGCTTTTCTTGTAACATTTTATAAAGCTATCACTATAATTTGCTCATATTTTCACAAACATTACTTACCCTTGTTCCTCCTCTTCTACTATTCTCCCTTCCACCAAATAGTCTATCTTGTGCTTTCAGATTTAATACACACACACACACACACACACACACACACACACACACACGGTGATATATGTATATAGTGAAATCAAGATCCTGCATATGAAAGTGTGAAAAATTTGTCTTTCTTTCTTCCATATTACCATCTCTTGTTACCCCCTCCTCCTCTTTAGGTATTTTCTTCCCTTGACATAGTATACTTTCTACTATTATATAAGATATAATATATAATATATGTAATAGAGCATATATTTTTTCATGTAATCTAGAGTTGTTTGCATGTTAAATAAATGATGTATTTGTCCTTTGAGACTGTCTGGTTTCATGCAACAAGATGTCCCTTAATTCCATCCACTTTTTATAAACATTATTTTGCTTTTTATGAATGGATAATATATCTGTTGTGAATATCCTGATTCTTTAGTCATGTATTTATGGGCATCTTGGTTAGTTCCTAACTTGGTTTGTTTGTGAATAGTGCAGTGATAGGTATGCAGATATGTCTATTGTGTACTGACTTACATTTTTCAGTTATCTACCTGAGAATCACATTGCTATATAATATGGTATCTCTAAATTTTTAGGGTTTCACATGTATGTCTTATTTGATATTCTAAGTTATGTTTCAAGTGAAAATATCATTTGAAATAATTATTGATTTAAATTTACTTAATATTTTTTCTAAAGTCATCTAATCTGAGATTGTTTACCCTTAAAACTGTGCACTTTAAAGAAAAATGAATTCTGAAAATGATGTTAGAAATAGATTGAAATGGCATCTTTTAATTTCTTTTCTTGTTAACATGGCCTAAAGTGTGAGAGGGCTTGCTATTTCTGGACTTATTGCTATAAGTCCTGCAATATTCTTCTTATAGGCATGATGTTACAAATTACTATAACACATAATGAAGAGTTTATTTACAAACTAATGAAGACATTAAAAATTGCTTCATTTAGGTCCTTTCTGTGGTAAGGAGAAAAACAAAAAATAGCCACTCTCATTATAAGTGACAAAATAGAATGAAATGTGTAGCCAAGTTATTGGGAATGAAAGTTGAGTAGTTTTTCAGTGTAAGAAATGTATGCATTTGATATTTTTTGGCATAAAACTATATGCTTAAAAGCCAAATCTTCCTAAGGTAAAATTTAAAACACAGATAATTTATTGAACACTTTACTAAAAGTAATTCAACAATCACAGAAGCAAAAATTTACTAAAGCCAAAACTGCCTTGTGTTGGCTGTAAATCCACGTGAAAGCTCAACCTGTACAAAAGGAAAATGTCGTATATCATTCTTAGTTAGTAAGTTATAGAGAAAGTTTGCTGATGTGAGTATAAAAGAGAGAAGAATCAAGAACAAACAAAAGGTAAAATTATAAGAATTTATGTATAAATTTTCATCAAAACCAAGATATAATTTAGTCAATGAACTCAGATGTTAAATGTGATTTATAATTATTTGATTTTTTTCAAATAGTCAAAAACTCAGTTTAATTGCACTTTGAATGGCACTTGGACTTAAAAATATATGTATTTAATTATCTTCTTATGGGAGGTTACATCAGAACCTCTTGCCACTGCAAATGAATGCAAGATGTTTTTTGCTACTTTTTTGCATCTGGCTTATGTAGGTGGCTTGGGTATTGAACCTGGGCTAGCAGGCACTGCAAGTAAGCCCTGTTAATCACTGAGCCATCTTCTGAGAGACAGCACTCCAATGTTAAGAAAAGGGTGCATTATAGGATCATGTCAAAAAGATGTGTTTTGATCAATGGTGTGGCCCCTTTCTAAGTTCAAATCCATTTTGCTGTTTTAATTAAATGCAACCATCTAGTTACTCAAAGTATCTGGCATGAGTGATTTGCATATCAGTCTCTATAGAAGGCTCTTTTATCTTTAAAAGAAATGAATGCCCCTAGGCATCACTGATATATTGTCAAGGATCAATGGCAAAAACTTACAGTACATTGTAGGTGTCCAGACATGGTAAATGGTGTATGGTTTGATCTCATTAAACTCAGACAGTCTTGTTTAGAATTAGAATGATCTCTACTCTTAGTGATAGGTCAGGCACACTTAGTGCACCATTGTCCAATGTTTATATATTGATCAAATATAAGTATAAACCTATGTTATAATTTGTACCATTTATATTATGAATAGTTAAATAAAGCCAGTAAGATTGCATTCTAGGAATTCAATTCAGATAGAGCTACCCATAATTCATATGAAGGAGCTCTGGGTAATAAGGTATGCAGGATATAGTCACTAGAGAATCCATTAAACAGAATTTGAACATCCACAATGTCAGGAGTGAGTAGAGATTTCACAAAGACAACAAACACTTCCCACGTACAATAAGAACCCTGTGGTATAAAAGCAAGGTCTATTAGATTCTGGTCCAGTGGGTATGTATGCTTCTGACTCATAAGTTTGCATTTCTAGAGGAAGAGATCAAAACTACACCTTGGGACCAGATTTACCCCTATTTACTGAGGTGAGTTACTGGTAAACACTTTTCCAGCATAAGGCAGGAAGTCAAGAGGACAGGTCTCTTCTAGTGAATATAGAACCCATTCCCAGTTAATTCATCCAGCTACATGCCACTTCTCAAAGTCTCCAAAATTGTCCTAAATCCAGGAAAGTACCTGAGGATCAAGAGTCCAAAGCATGAGCCTTTGGGAGACAGTTCATATTCAAAACATAATAGTAGCTCTGCTACTGTCACTGTTTAAGTTATACCCACTAGGAATAAAGAGTTCCATAACTACTTAGATTTGATATTTGATCATTCTAATAAAGACACTTTTTGAAAGCACCTTGGAGATGGTTAGGTAGGTAAGAGTGCTGACCATAAGCATGAGGGCCTGAGGAGGCCTGATTTGCTCTAAGTTCAATCCCCAGCTGTGCATGACTACTCATGTCATTAACCCTACTCCTGAGGGAATCAGACTTTCTGATCAACCATTCTGGTAGAAATACAGCAGTTTCAGATTCAATGAAAGACTCGTTGTGAAGGAAACAAGTGAAGGAGTGAGAAAGGAGTCATTAATATTCTCCGTTCCTGGGCATACAGAGTGTTTGCATCTATACACATATACACAGACACACACCACACCATGTCACATATACTACACACATACAGGTGCAAACAAATATGCTTCCTTACTAGTTAAAATTTGATGGCAATTATGTCTGAGGATTATATGATCTTTTAAATGTAGCTGTTTTAATTATTTTTATCTGCTGAGACAACCAAGTTTATTTTTGTACAGAATTATATTTTTCTTGCAATAGTATCCCCTCCTTCTCACTCCCCCAGTCCTTCAGTCCTTCCAGTGGCACCCTATGAGCAGCTTTCCATGGGGAGGATGTGGGGGGACATGCAAACACAGCCCACATAGAAAATTTATTTTATTTTATTTTATTTTTCTCTTCATCTTTACTTTTATTTAATGAAAATATCCAGTCAAGGCACAGAAGGCTTTTACTTGAGAGGATTTATCAGCTTAGCTCTTCTGGTATGACCCCACATGGTCACTGTTCCCAACTCTGTTCATGATCAGGGATATCTGCCACCATGTGAATCTCTCTCTCTTTTTTTTTATTATTTATTTTTTTTTTATTAATAACGGCTATACTTAGTATGGAAACATCTTGTATTGGTACTATTCTTTCCTTCATCTCTGACCCCTTTCTGAAAGAGCCCTCCTTATTAGGGTTGCAAGTTATCTCCATGGGAATTGTGGGTTATGAAGAGAAGTAAGCCATGTTTTCCAAGTAAAGCTAGTTTTTTGGTTGCTTTCTGGTGATTAGTCCAAGCGACCAAATCCCATGTCCTTGGCTGACTCCTCATAGACTTCCTTCTTGGTTGGAGCTGCAGCGGCAGCTGGAGAAGCAGTGGTCGCCATGGCCACAGAGGCAGTGGCCACAAATGGGTGGATCAGCCAGCCAGGAAGACCTTGACCTCCTCAGTAAGTGGTAAGGGGTACTCAGCCTCCACAGACAAAGCCAGGACCCGCTTGTACCTACTGACGATAGAATGATAGATTCTATTGACGATAGAATGATGCACTGAGGCCATCATTGGGTAGCCAATCTTCAGACAAACACCAGCAACGTTGCGGACACCCTCCAAGAAGCGAGAATGCAGGGCATTCTCTCTGATGTAAAGCACTTCGGGGTTGTAGATGCTGCCATTGTCAAACACCTGATGGATAATCATCCCAAAGCAACAGGAGATGTCCAGCATGCCTGGCAATGTGGCTTCACAGGCTCCCACTTGGTCTCCAGTCTTGATTAGCTGCATATCACCCAGGGTTTCAGTGATGCCCTTGGAGATTTTGGTGGTGGTGCCTGAAGCCTGAAAGAAGGAGGTCTTTTCGGGCCCAAACCAATTGTTCTAGACTGGTACAGTGACTTCACATGGCGCAATGGCACCCGCACGGGCAGCGACTGACACCTTATTGGACAGCAGCATGTCTCTGATCTCAGTAACGTCCTCTTTGGTGAACACAAAGACCACAATTCCCCCAGATATGAGGCAAACTTTTTTCCAGAGCTGGGTTGTTCTCAGGTGCCTTTGGCCTTGTGGTTTTACCCATCAGCATCACGGCCTTCCCTCCAAGGGACATGAGGATCTGCTGCATCTGTTTGGCACCCACGTTTTCTGCTCTCACCACGAAGCATTTTGGATAATCATGCAAAAGCTGGATGGTCTTAAGGAAGTAATTGTGTTTCCAGGTCGCCCTGTCTTCCCTGGACATTATAGCGGTGAGTCAGGGATTGTCACGCAGAGTTCAAAGACGACATCACTGTATTGAAGAAGCCCGTCAAAACAGAAGGAATCTCTTTTAATTCTTGTACCTTGTAACTGTACTAATTTTCAGAAAAAGGCAAAAACACCCAGGGTCTCCTTTAGTGAACTACCACACCACACACACTATTTACAAATAATAAAAATATCCTGTTCCTCCGTACGAATCTTGTCACATTTATTTTAAAATATTTTCACACTAACAAATTCCACAAGTATGAAGAGAAACAGATATTCTGTATTCTGCACTTGGCAGTGCACAAAGAGGCAGGTGTGCACGAATTTTCTGTCATTCTCGCCCCTCCCTCAGTTAATCCGTCACCATACCACAAAGTCAGCTGGAATTAGAAAAAAATCTGTTTCTTTAAAGAATGTGGTACTGCTAACTTTAAGGATAATTTATAAGCTCTGAAAAAAATCCTATCTGCAAAGACATAAACCATTCAAAAGTTAGTGAGGAAGTAAAATGACTGTGACAGTGGAATGTAGAAATTTTTTTACCAAATATTTAGAAACAGTAAATGTGTATTTATTTGACTTTGCTATCCTCAAACACCAGATGAGCAAATAACACATCAAAAGAAACAAAATTTGTAGTACAAATTACAGGCGGTCCATAATCACATGAAATCATGTTATATTCAGGAATTTTCATATGTACCGTTCCTAGATTTCTATTTTTCCAAAACACTAAACTATGAATGAAATATGCTATTCATTGACATATTTATTTTAATGATGTTTCTGAACATTTGACATTTAACCTTTCTTTGTTTCTTGTTGACTTCTGCTTATACTTTCTTTTACCTTTGTAAGATAATATGCCAGAGTGAATGAGCACAGAAAAAATATTAGAATTAAATGTTTTTAACTCATATTTATACATTTGCTATATATTTGGTGATTTTAATTCCCCAAGTAAGACAATGAAAATTTTCAGATAAAATTCTCTATGCAAAATATAACCAGAAAGCATTATGTTCTCTTAGAAATGCAGATGTTTGACACTATTTAATGAAACACAGTGGTGTCCCAAAATGTCTCTGACAACCTGAAGTGTAGCTCCTGAATAGACCTGTGAAAGTTTAATTGGATAGGAGGCCACTCCATGAGGGACCACTAGCACTTTAATAGCTAGCTGCAGACCCCTAGTGAGGTTGAATAATTACAATCAGGGAGCTATAGCCGTTTCCATTTCGGCACTTATATTCTGCAAAAAGCACCATTTTCTCCTACATGACAGTTACTTTGTATTAATTATAGATTACATGCTTCAGCCCCCTATCATTATGCTAGCATATTCTCATAAAGGATGGTACATTAACCATAACATACTGTGTCAGTGCATGTATGACTGTTCAACTCCCTGCACTCATCTCTGTGTGTGTGTGTGTATGTGTGTGTAATGGAAAGTGAGTTTACTTCATAAATGTCAATGGCAGCAGATGTTCAAACACCACTAAGGTACTAATAAGGAGGCAGCAAGGGAAAGTTGGCACAGTCTCAAACAATAGCTGTCATGAGTATTCACCCTCTATTTCCACACATATGATACTTGAGCCTGCAATAGGTCTAAAATATAGTTAATATTAGAAATTAAATTCTTCCAGTGCAAACAAGCACCATCCACAAAGCTAATTCTATCCTTCTTCAAATCTTTCTTTTGGTGATGAATGGTGCTTGGTCTTAGAAAGGGAAAGCATAGGTGATCACAGACTGTGTATCTATCACAGAAGAAAGTGTAAACTGTTAATTCACTCATACTAGCCCTCTTGAAATAGGAATTCTTATTCTCATTTTAAAGGACATTGAAGTTAGCTACATTCTGTGTCTGAAAATGGGGAGAGTTAGACTCTATTTCGACTATCTAATGATAATGCTTCTTTCTATTGGAAAATTCTGTAATATACCAGTATTTATAAAGAAATAACAAAAATGAGGAATGGAGGACAGTGTTCACATACTTTCCCATAAGCTACTAGAATGAGTTCTAGACACTATAAAAAAATTACACTATGAATTCTAATACCAGAACCCAGTAAATTAATTGAGTTATAAAATATATGTATATATGCATTATTATAAAATAAAAACATTAGCTGGGCATGGTGGTGCACACTTTTAATCCCAGCACTCAAGAGGCAAAGGTAGAAGGATCACCATGAGTTCAAGGCCACCTTGAGACAACATAGTTCCAGGTCAGCATTGGCTGGAGTGAGACCCTAAACCCGAAAAACTGTATATATATGAAGCATTAGCATTTCCTCAAATTATCATGAAATTAACCTTGATACTCTTTTTTTCTATTCAACAGTAAAACATATTAATGTTATGTACTGGGTTTCCTTCATCTGGCTTTACCTTTCATATTTATGAATATCATTACCTAGACAAATGTTATCAAGTCTTATAACTTCTCATAAAAATAGACAGCAAGACAAGCTGTTACTATTTTGCAATAAAATTTCTTATATTTTCTTCAAATTTCTTTAGCATTTTACTATGAAAAATTTCAGGAGCACTGGCAATGTTATACTTTTGGTATTTCACATTTTATTTACCAGCTTATTAATTTTAAAAAGGTAAATTTTTTCATTAATGTTTGAAAGTATATTTGTAAAGTCATATTCAATCCTATTCACAAGTAGATTTTAGTTCATTATAGTCATGTCATTGTCAATGCCAACATTGTTCTAATTCTGTTTTTTCAAGTTATATCAAAAGCTCTTTGATCAGAATCTTACCAAGCTTTGATAACTGGCTATGTTTCTTGAATAAAAAACAGAGTCCAAATTCATCTTATGATTCCTGCCACCGCATTGGTATCAGCCATTTTCTCCAAGGATCCACAGATCCTCTGAATGGGGAATGGTATGTGATAATCTTAAAGTAGGCAAAAAGCATGGTCTTTGATCTCTTCCTTTCTGCTCTCTTTCCTCTCCTCTCTTCCTTTTCCTTCCTTCTACTCCCCCCCCCCCCGCCTCTCTTCCTCCGTCCCCCATTCCTTCCATTCTTCTTTTGTTACTCTTTCTCTCTCTTTGTTTCAGACAGGTCTTATCTATCCCAGGATGGCCTCAGTCTCACAATATATCTGACGGTGGCCTTGAGGTCCTGTCCTTCCTGTCTCTGCTTCCTGAGGGCGGGGCTTAGAGGCTGGTACCACCTGTTTGGCTTCAGTTGTCACTTATTGACCTTTACAGTGGACATTACCAAAAAAAAAAAAAAAAAAAAAAGCCTATAATGCTGAAGGATGTTTCATGTCTGTACACATAGTTTCATTCAGACTTATAGAATGTTAATCAGACTTTTTTGATTTTTTTCAATTATGTATTTTTCTTTTATCGAATGACATTGACTGAGACAGGGTAAAAGACAGGGCCATGAGGAGTCCCTCACCAAGGGGTATAGGTTGAAGCTTCTCATTCTCTAAGACTCAAGAACTCAGGTACAGTTAATAATATTGCTGAGAAGGTTGCCAGCATAGAGAGATACTCTGAAACATTAGCAATGAGCTGTGTTTAAGCTCTTTAATAGGACGTCATTCCTTTTCCCCATATTTTTTCTGAGTTTCTAGCAAGATGACATTGTTGTAAAAATATCCTACCTTCCAACATTCTGGTGGTCTTATCAATTTTAATCTTGTCCAGTGCCCCTGGTAACCCTCCCTATGTTCTCATTTAGATTCTTTAGCAACACTTGGAAGATATCAGCTTCAAAATTCTAACTTGGTAGTCTGTAAGACTAGTGTAAGGACAGCAGAGAGCCACCCTCTGATAAGCCCTCATGGTAGGGACGTGTCTTTTCTGTCAGAGCATCTCTTTTAAGTCTTGGACTTAAAGTCCATGTTAAAAATATTTTTCTTATTGAAACACTAAACTTGGGCTGGAGAGATATCTTAGCAGTTAAGGAACTTAGCTGTGACATCTAAGGACTCAAGTTCAATTCCCCAGCACCCACGTAAACCAGGTGCATATGGTGTTACATGTGTCTGGAGTTTGTAGTGGCTGGAAAGCCTTGGTGTGCCCATTCTCTCCCTCTCTTCTCTCTCTTTTTCTCTGTCTCAAACATATATATATATATATATATATATATATATATATATATATATATATATATATATATATATATATATATATATATAGATGTGTCTCAAACATATATATATATATATATATATATATATATATATATATATATGTATATATGTATATACACACACACACACATGCTCTAAACATTGCTTCATACTGATGACTCCTAGAATTATTATCTGCATGGAAGCCATGTAATCTAGTTTGGCATGAATCCACGTCCAGGACAGTTAATATGTTTTTCATTTCTTGAAGGAAGTTAGGTAGGGTATTTCTTGTAACAATGGATAAAAAAAATACTAGAAACCTTTTTGATATTCCATTTTGTATTAAGGAACTGAAAAGCTGTGGTCCAATAGTCACATTTAGTCTACAAATACAATGAGTATTGCCCCAAAATCCATTCATTGTTCTTTGGTAGAAACATTCTTTTCTGTCACACCTTCACCTTTGCTATTGTTTTCAATCCTGTTGTTTATCATATTAATATATTTATCATGCTTTCAGCAGTTGTAAGCATTAGGATTAACACAGTGAGGTTAACAACATTGGACAAGAAAAATTTAAAAAGTTTGTACCTGGGTATGACATAGCCAACGTACCTAGATTTCTAAGATAAAGAAAGCGGGTCTAAGAAAAACAATACAGCCTGTCTCATGTTCAAGCAAGCTCCTATTCAGCTCCTCTCTGACAGACATGACCAGGGCAACATTGCCAGTCCTTCTAGTCTACCCGAATTTAGTTTACACCTCATTACAAGATGAATTGTAGGGGGGGGGAGAAAAAGAAATGTTCCAAGAAAACCGTTCTTTTCCAGGAAAGGGACCACCCTGGCTGCCTCAAGGATGGGCAAAGGGAGGAGAAATGGTAGACCAAGATCATAAGTCCACATTGGCCTTTGCCCTGCAACCCCATCTACCCTCTGCTCAGAGGGGTGCACTTTCTGCTTGTGATTTCTCACCTGCTAAAATAAACCTGCTATTGATTTCTTGTTTTCCTGTGCCCCTTGTGATTATACTTCTTTTGGCAGCAAAGAATTTAGACTGTTGCCTCAGCTGGGATTGGAAAGAATATGCACAGGAGACCTATCTTCACATGCATACTCAGTGGTACCATAACTCAGATCAACATTTTTCAGAAGTAAGGTAAAATGAGTACACTCCCACTCTGGTTGAGACCACCAGTTCTGTATGATCTATATCTTGTCCCTTAGCAAAAACTCTGCTTGTTCTGGCATTATTTCATCCTTGTTGCATCGATAGTGTGCTGATAGTGCTTTCCTTTGCTTGTTTCTCTGCTGGGTCTTCTGTTCTCTTCTTCTCTACCAGGAGAACCTTTTTCTCTCCAGTTGTACTTTTCAGCTACCTGTTTCCCCAGGTTTAATCCATGCTGTCTCCCAGAGTGTCTGTTCCACTTCTTTCTTTGACTTGAGGACTTAAAATTGCTTGGGTAACCCTTTATTGGGAACCTGGAATGGGAACTACCTTATTTTTCCCCTTTTTTAAAAGCTTTTTCCCTGAAATACATTTGTGTCCTCATTCAGGTCCTGGAAAGATATTAGGAACCCCCTGAGCCAGACTTAGCAGGATGGTATTCTGATGACCCTTATTCTCTAGTCACCATGACCCCAACATTCTCCAACTTTAGGTTTATAACAATGGAAAATGAGAAGACTCCTTGGGTCTAGACCCAAACTTGGACCAGTAGATGTCTGGTACTCCAAAAGGGAGTGAAGGAATCATAAAATTTTAGGTCCTACAGGGGTAATCCAAGGAGATCAATGTTGAAGCAAAGGGTAAGAATCCATAAGTGTGCTGAGACGGGTCCAAGGGTTAGGCCATGCACGGGAGGTCTGTACACCCAGCCATGTTTGAAGCAATGAGGGTATGCCAGATACTAAAAGATACCTATGTATTCTTGATGATTGATTCTTATTTCCCTCCCCTGACAGGGAGAAGGGTACATGCCTGCTTCCATCCATTCCTAACTCCTCAATCTACATACTGAAATCTGATATTAGTTAGAACCAGACTGTCTTAGAAAGGTGGCATGGTTTCTTCAATTTTTTTTTTTTTCAGTAGGCATGATCTAAATGTGAATTGTGGATGGAGAAATTTGGCCTCTAGATGATAATATAAAACGTTATGCTGCATCACAGTTCTACTCTGCAGATGAGAAGGCAACCAGCCAGAAGCTTGCTTGTTCTAGATTTTATTCTCCTTAAATAGATCCCAAACTTTGTAACTGAATATTTGATCTCACTTCAGAGGGCTTATTCATAGGGAAAGTCTGCTTTAGCAGTCACATACTTCGCATTGATTAAAATTCTATGATCAATATATTTAAGTACATCTTTGTCTTATAACATGGACACTATTAGGCACTTTGAAATTTGAAAATATCAGAAGATGGTAATTCAAAAATGAGTATTCAATATCTGGCATCTGTTTGTTGTTTTTAGATATAAAATATGAGCACTCTGAGGCAGTAAAGGATTTGCTTTGTCAATTTCCAGAGAGGGAAAGACCTTTCCTTAGAATGGGCAGCCTCTTTTGTGGCAGCCTTGACATAAAAAGTTTCTAGGATAAAATGGCCCACTGTGTTTGGCTGCCCTTGCTCTTGTTGGCAAGTGCATCTAACCTGTTGATGTCATCCTCTGCTGACATTATAACTCAGGTTCTTTAGTATTCCAGTGTGGAATAAAGACCAGCAGTGCTCCAGGAATCCTTCTGGCTCTCAGTAAGAGATTTAGGACTGCTTAGGCATCCAGACTTGGATTCTCAGCCTCTCTAGCATACAGACAGCCATTGTTGAACTACCCAGCACATATAGTGTAAGTCAATACAGAAAAGCAACTTTGTAATATATATTCATTTGATAATTTCAGTTCTTCTAGAAAATACAAGCTAATATTATTTGTAAAAAGTGGCTAATATGTGAAAATACAATTTAAAGATGGTATTTTTTTAACCAATTTGAGTTAAATTAGGGGTGCTTTCATGATCATGGATGGAAGGTTATTTACCATGGAATGGGCAACTTGCCAGTGGCTATACCAATGATGAAGTTGACTTCTCTGTCCCAGCAACCATTACCTTCCATTAGCTACTCTGGGCTGGCTGTAGTCTCATGTATCCTTCCCCTGTTGGTGGTGAACTATCGAAAGGTTCATTCTTGTGCTGGAAACCAACTACTGTGAGTTTATGAGCATAATGGCCATGACATAAGATAGTGTTTTGTAGCTCTCCTCCCATCCATCCTCCTGCTCATACATTCTTTCTGCCACCTATTCCACAAGGTTCCCTGACCCTTGGAGTGGATAGTTTAGGTATCCTGTTTGAGGCTTAGCAACACAATAGTCACTTATTCTTGGCATTTTGCTAGCTGTGCATCGCTATACTAATCACTTCCCATTGTAATAGGAAATGTCTGTGATTGGGGCTAAAGAGGAAAGAGATCAAAATCAAAAATAAATAAACACTATGAAAGGTGGTATATGTATAATGTTCACAAATCATTAAAATTCCTAACCTAAAAATTTAATTGACTGACATAAACCTCTGTTTAAATTTGTGCAGTTTTCTTAAGATATTTGTTTCCCACCTTTGATAACAGTTATAATAACTGGCTTAAAGAAGAAAATTCTTAATCAAGATAATAACTGGATTTTCTGCTGTTCATCACTTTTTTGTTGTAGTTGTTTTTGTTTTTGTTTTTCGAGGTCGGGTCTCACTCTGGCTCAGGCTGACCTGGAATTCACTATGTAGTCTCAGGGTGGCCTCGAACTCTAGGCGATCCTCCTACCGCTGCCTCCCTAGTGCTGGGATTAAAGGCATGTGCCACCATGCCCGGCTCTTCATCAGTCTTTTAACTACTTGAAAGACAGTCTTTAAATCAGAATTTACTTATAAATTGATTTGCTTTGTCCAAGCTTTATCGGAATGTTACAGAAATGCTAAAATCATGCTTGCTGCTTAAGAACTAAAGTGTGGAAATAAAACTACACTGGATCAAGTGGGGCAAATCTGTGGAACACCCCAGTTAACAAAATTACCTTTTCTTTATAGAAGCAGCTTCCCAAAGTCTGGTTCTTGCTATTTTAAAATATTATTTTATTTTATTTTATTTATTTGAGAGAGAAATAAAGGGAGATAGAGAGAAAGAGAGAGATTGAGAATGGCTGTGCTAGGGTCTTCAGCCAGATGAATGTGCCACCTTGTGTATCTGGCTTACTAGGGTCCTGGGGAGTCAAACCTGGGTCCTTTGGCTTCACAGGCAAATGACTTAACTGCTAAGCCATCTCTCCAGCTATGGTTCTTGCCATTTTGAGTTTGCTTTGTGTCTTTCTTCCTTGCTCACTTAACCTCTCATAATTGATATATTCTAGACTCTAGGCCTAAAATTTGAATAATGTTGAACAGTGCATGCCAACCCATGACCACTGTGAACACATCTTTCTCCTAAGGACTACAGATCATGTGTAATCCCTTGTCTTAGATGCCATGCTGGCCACTTCTCCCAGGCATTTATACCAGGGAGGGATCCATTGGATGATTACCCCATTAAACTGGAAGAATCCAGAGCTGTCATAATCCCATGTGCCAGTGAATTACGTATGGAGTCCTTGAAAGGGGGAATGACTTAGATTAGGGTTAAATTTAACTCTTCTGCTCAAAATACAAGTCTGGACCACTAAGGAAGAGAAATGAGAGAGGTCTACACCCATACCAATCTCATCTGATCTCCGAAGCTAAGCAGGGTCAATCCTTGCTAATACTTGGATCGGAGAAATTTTTAAAAAGCTGGTCTCATCAGGTTCTAATCAGCCCCTAGAAAACTTCCACAAGGTGCACATATAGGGTACCATCAACCTTTCTCTTATTAAACGTCTCAATTTGTGGGTAGTAATAACTTTATACATATTATACATCTCAGGCAATTGTTTGTAACACAGTGAATAGTCAGTAAAAAGGCCTTCTAAGAAAGTGCTTGCCTCTTTCGGAAATGAGAGCATCCTGGTCAGCCACAGAGATGGGCAAAGAGATGAAAAATAGTAGGTCAGGATACTAAGTCCAGATACTTGAGGTATTAATTTGCCATTGCTCTCTTGTTTGGTCTGTCTTCCACCCTGGATGGTGTCCTTTCTATCCTTGTTTTCTCACCTGCTAAAATGACTTTGACTATTTTCTTGCTTTACCTATGTTCTGTGGGAATTCTTTTCCTCTGGGAGCACAGGGAGTGAGATTTTTTTTTATTGTATTTGAGATCACAAGAAATGTGAGGAGGAGACATTTCCATATCCACAACAAAACCATTTGAGTGTTTGATCAATGCCTAAAATATTAAGGGTTGTTCCCAGAAAGTCAAGCCAAAGAAAAATTTAACTTTTCTCTAAATCTCAATTAAATTTCTTAATTAGGTTTTAGTTGAATTTTAAAATTCATTTCCTATAGTGGTACCATAATAATCAGGTACCAGGAGTAAGTTATGATGTATGCAATGCCATATGACTTTCAGATAATCAACATAACTGCTGGTGACATGCTCATTAATTCAATGTCCATCATGCACTTTGTCTTTTGTAATAACAACTGGCAAAAACAAATTACACTGTGTTATCCACTAACAGCTTCAGCTCACATGCTTTATTTAATTTTCCAAATAACATTAAGAAGTGTTATTTCCCTGATTTTATAACACTTTATGTACAGTTTCAAGAGTTTCCAGTAGGGAGACAAAAGTATGCTTAGGGTTGGAATCCAGAAGGTGTTATCTGGAGTCATGCTCTTAGAAGCTCACTGTGCTGCCTCTTCATTTTATTTCAGATTCTGAAGTTAGAATAATCCTGCTTGATTCTCCAAACATGCCAAATTTCTCTCTTTATGGCTTTGCTGGTACAAACATTGCTATAGCAACTGTGAGATGTTTGATAGGAGAAAATTCACAGATCTGACACAGTTAATCTTGTCCTTATGTTCATAGCATCAACATTAAAAATATTTCCATTTGGAAAACATAAGTGTTAGCAGGATCAAAAAAATAATTAGGAGAAGCACTTCTTATGAGTTAGTTCATTATACAAGAGCTTCACAGCAAAAGCATATTTTACAATAGCAGAATGCTATTAGGGTCTCTGATTTAAATGGGCCTTCCTCCCATGATGGCTACTTCCTGAGTTCCTGTTAACCCCTTTCATTCTCCATGCTACTGCCAAGTACATTCCAAGTCCACCTAACGTGCACCTCCCCTCATTTATATGGTTGGGAAGACTTAAAACCATTTCTCAACATTTATAAAAAGCCTCAACCTTAGGGAAATAGTTACTTTCAAATCTATATCAATTTTTTTCCTCAAAATATTATTATACACAGGCTAGGGAAATGGATCCCTAGTTAAAGGCACTTGCTGGCCTGGGTTCAATTCTCCAGTATCCATCTAAAGCCAGATGCTCAAAGAGGTATATGAATTTAAAGTTCATTTCCAGTGGCAAGCAGTCCTATTCGCCAGTACCCACCTAAATTCAGATACTCAAGGTGGCACAGGCATCTGGTGTTTGCAGTGGCTAGAGGCTCTGGTGTGCTCATTCTCTCCCTCTCTCTGATGAATAAATTAATTAATAAACAAATAAAATTTTATATATATATATATATATATATATATATATATATATATATATATCACACACACACACACACACACACACACACACACATTTTTTCCCCCTCTGAAAGATACTCCAGATGCATATGCCTCTTTGTGCATATGGCTTTACATGAGTACTCAGGAATTAAGCCAGGCCAGCAGATTTTGCAAGAAAGTACCTCTAACCCCTGATCCATCTCAGCCCAAATTGTAGGTGTTTTATTTTGTTGTTGTTTTGTTTTTCTGTTTTGTTTGAGGCAGCATCTAACTCTAGTCCAGGCTCACCAGAAACTCACACTGTAGCCCAGCCTGGTCTTGAACTCATAGACATGCTCCTACCACAGTCTTCCCAGTGCTGGAATTAAAGGTGTAAGCCACTGCACCTGGACTTGCATTTTTATTTAACTTGTTTAATATATGTGTGTGTGTATGTATGTACTTATGCATATATATATGTATATATATATACACATATATATATATATATGTATGTATGTATTTATGTATAAAATTTATGTATTTTTAAGAAGAAAGAGAGAAAAAAAGACAGTGAGAGATCAGTATGGGCATGCCAGGTCTCTTGTTACTGCACTCTAACTCCAGATACATGGGCCACTTTTTGTATCTGGCTTTACCCCAGTACTGAAGAATTGAACTCAGCCAACAAGCTTTACCAGTGTCTTTAACTTCATATATATTTGAGACAGAGGGAAAGAGGCAGAGAATGAGAGAGAGTATGAGTATGACAGCGCCTCTTGCCATAGCAAACACACTCCAGATGCATGTGCCAGTTTGTACATTTGGATTTACATGGATTCTGGGGAATTGGACCCAGGCCATCAAGCTTTAAAAGCAAAGCCGGGCGTGGTGGCGCATGCCTTTAATCCTAGCACTCGGGAGGCAGAGGTAGGAGGATTGCCATGAGTTCAAGGCCACCCTGAGACTACAGAGTTAATTCCAGGTCAGCCTGGACCAGAGTGAGACCCTACCTCGAAAAACCAAAAAAAAAAAAAAAAAAAAAAAAAAGCTTTAAAAGCAAGCACCTTTAACTGTTGAGCCATCTCTTCAGCCGTTAACTTCTTTTTACATAAACATCTCATATGACCAGATAGACTGTAAGTATTTTCATATGATTAGATGTATTCTAAATTTGCTTTTGATATTCTGCCTAACCTATGACTAGTATATCTATGGTATTAAGTATACACTTACAATAACATTACTTTTATTCATAGGAACATGGCTCCTCAGTCACTAAGTAATTCCACTTCATACTATATATATTTGTGGTAAATTTCACAGATAGGATATTTGCTTTCCTAAAAGGTATGGATATACATACATGTGAACTTATATACATATATACTTATATGTATAAGTACATGCACTTGTGTTTTTTCATATGCACATAGGAGAAAGGTATGTGTACCTCTATCTACACACAGAGAACATTAAAACAGATTTTAAAAATTTATGCCAGAATAGTGCCTAGACAACTAATAAAATGCCATTATAATTTCTTGTGTTGGCTAACTGAAAGTACCCATCTCCACTCACAGCTGCATTGCTAATTAAATTGAATGGGATCAATTTTTGCTGAACATTAATGGTATAATTGCATTGCTGTAAGTAATTAAAACCTTATCCTATTTATCCTGACAGATGGTTTGGTCTAACATTTCAACTGTAAGGGATAAAATTCATAAAAGTAGATTCTGGATAATAGGATTAGTTGCTCACATTTTGATTGCCTGAGAAATAATTCCATAGACTTTTATCCCACTGAACTTTGCTATGAGAAGTAGTTAGTACATTAAAATGCCTCAACCACTAAGACCCTAAGCATCATTATTTCTGTACATGAATTGACTTTACCTATTGTAGGGCTTCACTTATTGTGATGGCTCAAAACTTAATAGGCCATAAAAGTAAATGTGAATTTTAGAACTTAATCAGATGAGGTGATATTACTTAGAGAAACAGAATTTTATTTCATATCAGCTTGACTTAACTGATGACACAACTTGATAATTTATGATTGTATCATTGCATACAATATAATCAGTTTTAGTATGACATTTTATACGTATTTTCTTTTATACATCTTTTCTTCCTCTCACTGATTTTTACCAACCCTCTGTTTACCTCTTGTTGATCTGCTTTCTCTTCCCAATAACCCCTCTTGGCAATTATGTCACATGTATTTATTACCGTCCTCCCCTTCCTTCCCTTAATATTTCTTTTCCTCTCTTATGGGTCTTTTCTGACTTGTATGTTCTGTACACACACACACACACACACACACACACACACACACAACTTGAAATTTAGGTTACGCCTTCAAAAGTAATTATGCAATAATTGTTTTTCTGAGGCTGGTTTATTTCAATGCAAATAATAATTTACAGTTCCATCAGTATTTCCTATAAATGTCATGGTTTCACTTTTGTTATGGCCAAATCAATTTCCATTTTATATATGTGTCATATTTTCCTCACCCATTCATCACCTAGAGGACATCTAGGCTGGTTTCATTCCTTATGAATTAGAATTAGTGCTGCAATAAACATTGATGTACAAGTATCTCTGAAGTAGGACTTAGATTCTTTTTGGTAAATTGTCAAGGGTACTAGAGCTGGGTTATATAGTAATTTTTTTCACTAGAAGAGAAGGTTTAATAATTGATAAAAATGTACAAAAATATTCAAATCAGAAATGTTTTAGAATGCACCATGAAGTCAATACTGCTTAGTGAGTAGGGAAGGTAAAAGACCTTATCAGTGGGAAAAAACAAAAGCGCAAGAGAAAAACTTGTTTTGTTGTTGTTGTTGTTGTTGTTTTAATCAAGACAGCTGTATAAAGAAAATGTTTAAGTCAACATTGATTTTTTTTTTTTTTTTTAGACAAGGGTAGTTGAACTATCACTCAGTTCGGTGGCACATTCTTTAACAAGTCCTTAAGGCAATATATTAAAACTCATTTACAATTTGATTTGAATGTTAACTTTTTGAAACATCGCCTCAAAATAGATGCTTAAAATAATGCCCTCACAATAGCCTTTTAAAAATTGTGTTCAGATGTTCTATAAAAAACAATGGTGTCTATTACAGCAGTGCTTATTAGCACCACTATATTTAAGGGTTGACTGGATTTCCATGAAAAACACCTGTCATTTTAAGAGCTCATCATCAAAGATCTTACTGGCTTTAAGCAGTTCGGTAGTGCACAAAAAATCAGCTTTATTGGTTGCTGCTGCTTTTTTTGTAGTATATTATCAAATAATGGTAATTTTATCTTTCAGTGTTTTGCTGAAGCTTTTTGAGGATTTCCATCTCCATGGTATAATTTCATATGATCATCTGCCTGAGCATTTGAAAATATAAAAACCACATAGGCATCATCCAGGGCTTAGATAAACTCATATTTTCTTCTCAAAATATTTTCAAAAATAAACTTAATAATACCTGCATACTGCCTCATAGAGATGAATGTGATCTACTTGGAATTAGATATAAAATAATTTAAGGTTTGCTGGTTTTGTTTGTTATCACCTTGGCAAATAATCACATGTAACCAGTAGGGATTTCAATCATGGAGAACTCTGTACATCTAATAATATTTTCAAGGCACAATGTTCAGATTGTCACTGCTATAGTAAAGCATCTCAATTATGTCTAGGAACAGTTATTCAATCACACTTTTTCAGCATCTGGGAACTCTCTAAGCAGCTATCTATTGTTGTTATTATAAGGAACTATTAAATCATCTTTAGGCACAAACAATATGAATGCATATGTTCTGTCTCTGCTAAGTACCTTTCATGACCTAATAGTCTTTCTTTCATGAGTAGATTACTGATTGAACTGTGTCCACATACTTAATTACCATGCCCACAAATATTATGTTTCCAAATATATTGATATGTAGAAATACCAATCTATATATTAGTGTTTTCTTTTATTGCAAATGTTTGTAGCGTATCTATTCCTAATGAAAAACAGTAAAACTCATTTTGATGCCTTTGTTTGAAGGTCCTTTTTTTTTTTTCTTTTTCTTAAGGTAAGATCTTGCTGTAGCCCAGGCTGACCTGGAATGCACTATGTAGTCTCTAGAGTGCCCTCGAACTCACAGCAACCTCCTACCTCTACCTCCTGAGTGCTGGGTTTAAAGGTGTGGCCACTACCACTAAGCCTGGCTATGTTTGAAAGCTATGTTTTTACCAGATAGCGCTATAATCCTCCAAGCATAATTTGTAAATCATGTAGAGTTAATTTCATGAAATATTATCTACATGCTTTTTGTCACCTTACTGCTTGTCATGAAAACAAAAACAAGGGAGGGGCTGAGAAAATCAAGTGCTGCCCCTGAGGGTCGCGCCAGACTGCGATAGATGTTGGATAGATGAGCGTTTTCCTTTGGACCTCGGAGTGCACCTAGTGTAACTAACGCCGGGTGTTTTCCATGGAGTGAAATGCAGATTTATGACCTGGCGGGGCGTTCAACCTGTAGCGCGTCTTGCTCGGGGGGAGGACAGTACTGCGCAGGGGCGTCGGGTGTGCCCTAGCAGCCAGCTGAGGGCTGCATGCGCACTGCAGGCGGCGCGGCCCTGCTCGGAGCTGGCGGGCGCGACGCGTGTGGTCTGGAGGTTTCTGGGGCCAACCCAGGTGAGGTGGAGCCGCTATGGTCGTGAGTTTAGGGATCCGTTGAAGACAAAGGACATTGCCACAAGCCTGCGGTGGAGCCCAGGAGCTCAGGAAAATTCAACTCATCAAACCGCGCCAGCGACAAAAACGTGCTCTGTGATTACAGACCCAGTGATCAGTAAATTCACCAACATGATGATAGAAGGAAACAGAGTATTGACCAGATCCCTCATGGCTCAGACCCTGGAAGCTGTGAAAAGGAAGTAGTTTGAGAAGTACCAAGCTGCTTCTGCAGAGAAACAAGCAAACCCTACACCATCTTCCACCAGGTACTGAAAAACTATGAGCATGGGATTGGGCTGGTACCCATCCTCAAAAATGGCTATTTCTACCAGATCCCTGTGCCCTTATCTGACCGACATCGCTGCTTCCTAACCATTAAGTGGATGATCAAGGAGTGCGTAAAGGATAAGCCTCCGCGGACACTGATGCCAGAGAAGCTGCCACAGGAGCTGCTGGAGGCTTTTGCAAAAAAGGGTCCTGTGATCAAGAGGAAGCATGATATGCAGAAGATGGCTGAGGCCAACCATGCCCTGGCCCACTACCGCTGGTGATAGCAGGAGAGGAGAAGTTCTAAAGAGCATGAGTGCTTTGTCCTGGTACACCACTTGAGCTGCTGCCCCACTGAGAAACCCATGAAAGTTAAGGAGGACTTTAATTCTCCTTTCTTCTGGACTAGACCTGGTTTCCCTGCACCACATCCTTGCAAACGGGGAGCATATCTTCTTGGAGATTTCTACCAAGAAATTCAGTCTTCTCGTTCCTCAGCCTGGGATAGTTTTGGATGCTAGGAAAAGAAGCAGTATTAGTTTCCAAAAAAAGAATTTATTAGAAAATCCTTAACCTGTTGAATCATACTCATTAAGTTGGTTATGGGAAGCACGCTTCTCTCCATAGTGCTTCTTGTGCAAAATGTATAAAACAAAACAAAACAAACAAGAAAGCATTTGCATAACAGTATGTTAAAATCTGGGCTACTGATTTTAGAATTATTTCCTTTATTAGAAATTACTTATAATTATATGCCAACCTAAATTTCTCAATATAAATGACTAACATTTTATCATTTCCATAATTTCCTTTTGAACTCTATGCAAAGCCACAGCATTAATAGATTATAAGAGGCATAATATTTGCTCATTACTGACCTCTTTCACTAATACACTCAACAAATCTTTACCAAACACAAGTCAGTTCAGTAGGAACAAATCAGGAGCAAAAATTACTTCCTCTTACCTTCTAAGGGAGAAGAAAGGTTTTATATGTAAGCAAGCAATGAGTTATGCTACAAATTTAGAATTAACTTTATGAGATTTCTTGGTGTAATCATATGAACCCAGTTGTCTTGAAGACATCTAATATCTTTCCCTCTCATTTAGCTTTGTTAGATAAAACAGAATACTAAACTGAATTAGATTTCAGGTACATGAGTAAATTTCTAACAAAAGTCTGAATAAATTATTATTGTGTATCTGAAATTCAAATTTCAGTGGCTTCTTGTTTATTATTTGCTAAGTCAGGTGAATTCCATTTACCTAGTATATTTTAGCAATGTTCTTTGAAGTATTTACTAAATTATTACTATGAGTAAGAAGTGTAAGAAACAAAGAACCAGAAAGCACAAGTTTTGAGTGCAGTAGCTGAGTCTAGATGAGAATTTCATTGAAACACCACTTGTGATAAGGTCTGAGAAACATACAGCATTTTGACATATTATTGCCCCTGACACAGCAACCACCCAACTTAAACTGGAAAATTCTGGAAGAGTTTTATTAGTTTAGGTATTTGTTTGAATAAGTAAGACAAATTAAATATCAGCTACTGGTAACATTTAACTATAAGAAGAAGTTCATCTATCCATGAAAATAGAAGACAAGATGGTTTCTATCATAAAGAGGCTGCTGCACATCTGTTAGGTAACTTCACATGATGAACACAGCTGTGATGAATACTGATTTCTTAAATAGCCAATGTGAAAGGATTTCTTGAGTGAACCAAAGATATATGTTTCCCCCTTTTTTTCCATTGTACCTACAGAATCTTTTTTTTTTCCTTTTTTTGTTAAGTAGAAATGTATGGATACATCATGTATTGATACCATCATTTCTGTCCTCTCTGCCCCCACCCCACAGAGGGCCCTTCTTAGTGAGACTATACCTTTCATTAACAGCAAAGGTTGATATTACTACAGCCTAAGAATTTTAAAATCACTTTCTTTGACTTAATTTAACTGTTCAACAGCTCAGTGAAGAAGCAAAGAAAGACTGTATTATTGCTGACATTTTTTTTTTTTTTTGCTAAATTAATAAAGCAGAGAAAGCCTAAGGTTTGGACTTTTATTCCAAAAATAATAATGTACTTTGGGGCTCCTACTTTAACTAAAATTCTGTAGCATCATTTGATTTGGACTTATGAAATATCATGGCAGCCCACTTTCCCCCTTTTTAAAATCATATCTTAAAGTCCAACCCATATGAGCCACCTGAATTCGGGGATATTAGAGAATAGGGATAATGTATCAATATTTCTTTTCTTGAGTTTGGTTCTAGCTACCAAACATAGTAGGTGGCACTCATCAAAATAATTGGACTTTTATTATATTCATCTATCAATCTCAAAACTGTTTATTTGGAACGATTTAAGAACAGGAAGAAAGAGCATGCAATCTCACTAATTTAATTCTTTACTGGGGCAGGATTATTACATTTTGCCATCTTCATTGCATTTTTATTTCCCTTCTGGATTCTTTTCTAATACATTTTATGATTTCACTGTAGAATTGAGATTTAAAGATGGTATCAGAGTACTACCTGTAAAAACCAATTTACAGTGGACTGATAAATTATTTTAATATTTTATTTTCAATGTAAAGTACTTTTGATGAAATTGAATTCCCTAAGTTTAGAGAGTTAAATTTTAGAGATATTATCTAATATGCTTACTATTCATAAAGCATAGTATAATTTAATCAGTCATGAATGCTAGACATTTAAATGAGTGAACAGTACATAAATTATCAACATGTTATTTCTAATTGATTTAAATGCCAAAATAATTTTAGTTTTTTTTCCTGTAATATTAACGATATTTCTATCACTTTAAATTATTTATAATGCATAAAATTATAGGAACTATTTAGTTTTGGTATAGAATTTAGCATTATATATTATAGAAATAATTCATTAGTTATAATGCTGCATACTACACTATGTTTTAAATGGCTGTCTTACCAATTTTACATTTTAGTTGAGATTGTTCTTCTTGTGCCTTCACATGGGCCTCTTATTTTCTCTTTCTTTTCTTCTTGCTTGTTCTCCTTCTTCTATTGTTAATCCCCATAATACAATATTATAAAACATGAGTGGCCGACTCTATTGAGTATCAACATTTTGAATTAGTTAAATTTGTTACTTCACTATCAGTTTTAAGGTAAGATGCTCCTATAAAAGTATAAAAATAGAGGTTGAATAGGTCTCCACATTGAGAGAAGGCAAATATATGTTTATGCCAACCTTTCCATATTTACAATCACTAATCTCATAATACTGAAGTAGGACAGACTCATTTTTTTATCCTATTTACAATATTAGTTATACACATTGACAGTCAGAAGGGATGTATAAAATGTTATAAGATCCTCTGAAAATATTTAAAGCAAACCAACAAGCATTGAAAGGAACTGAAAAAACAAACAGGATGTGGTCCTAAATTATAAAACATACATTCAATGTTGCATGAAAGGCATCTCTGGCTTGAAAAAGAAATGCAAACATGGGAATATATCAGAAGTTCTGGTGAGAATAATTATGCAGTTGGAATAAATGGCTTAGTATGAAGGGGATACATGTAATATTGCCTAGAGAAAAATATATGACATATCTTTAATTTCACTGAGAATACTTCATGAAGTAACATGTTACACCCATAAGGAAAATAAACACTGTAGGAATTTGGAAATAGGTCATAGATGTAAGAAACACTAGTATTTCTTTTCAATAGCTTGTTCAAAATTAAGAAAAATAATAGAAGTTTTTGGTTAATTTAGAATTGAGCTGAAAGTACAGATGTTTTCTTGGCCTGTTTCTCACATGTATCTCCCTATTATTAATATCTCCTTGAAAAATGTTTAACACCTTATGGATAACAATACTTATAAATTATTTACTTTTGCATTTTAGTTATGCCATATCTATAATTTTCTTTGAGAGGTACAAAGAAAATGTATAAATGTGATATTAAATAATTACAAGTATTAATTCTCTAAGTATGCATAGAATGGATAAAACTGTGAAGTAAGTTAGATTTTGAGTTCAAATTCACATGGTAAAGGACAACAAGAGGTGAATGTATGGAAACTTTTGAAAAAAAATTAAGAAAACATGTAAGTACATATAAAATTGAGTCATGGACAGCAATGATGTCTATCTTTTAACAAAATTTTAAATGCATACAATTTATGTGGAAAATGGCCTGGAGTGTACTCAGTAAATTTAATATGTGATGCAAGTATTTATCCAAAAATATGAGTCAAGAACTCAGGGGGATGTTTGAACATCCTTGTTCCCTGAAGCATTATTGTCAATAACAAAGAGATGGAATCACTTCAATGTCAAATGACAGATGAGTGTTCCAGATAATTTCTGTCCCCCTTGTTTCTTATTTTAACTATAATATTCAACTTTCACCCTGAAATATCTTCTAGACCTTAAATTCTTAGCTCAATTAATTTACTAGTCTTCATAAAACATAATCCAATGTTATGGCATATACTTCTGTGGGAAAAGCTCTGCTATGGTTATTATCACAGAGCAATTGCCTATACATAGCCAGTACACTGAGAATATGTTTGTGATGTTAACAAGTTCTTCTCAACATGTGTCTTCATTTTGGAAGCCCAAGTTTTCCTTTATAAGTTTGAGGGATGAGCAGAAGGAAACCTTTCTTTTTGGTTCATTTATATGTGTGCATATTTGTGTGAACAAAATGTATGTGTTAATATGTGTCTGTGTGCAAATATGTACATTTGTCTGGAGTAATGACACCTTGCTCTTCTGGTGCTTCCCATAGTCTTGGAGATATGGTCTCTCACAGGCCTGGGGCTCACTACCTAGCTGGCAAGTGAGCCCAGGCATCTGATTGTCTCTCTCTCCCTCATTGAGGGTTACAGGTGGATGCCATCATGAACAGTTTATTTAACATTACATATCAAGGATTAAAGGCACTCAAGTACTTTATGGACTAAGATATCTCCCAGCCTCATATATTTCTTCATTAGAAAGGGCAAGGAAATAAATCATAACCTAGCAAGCTCAAAATGAATCACTCATTTTCAGATCTCTAGCTAAGGTTTTGCTTCTCTCAAAACAGTGATGGTTTTCTGCCCAAATGTATGGACACACACTTAATTTTCTCAAGGGGATGCTATGAAGCATTGTATTGTATCTTGTATATTTAGTAGTCTAGCTTGAATATCAACTGAGAACCTGTTTAAAGCATGTTGAAGAAAGATGATAAACTTTAAACTTTGTATTTATTCCCCCTCTGTGTGAGCCACTTGAAATTGTCCTCTCTTTAACATGATACTACCTTATGTAACCAGGCATGGAGACATAAACCTGGTATACTTCCAGCACTAACGAGGGCAGAGGAGAAAGAATTGTCAGAGGTTCAGTGCTAATGTGCTTTACATATGGGGTTCTGAACCATGTCTGGGCACATAGTAAGACCCTGGCATAGGGGGAAAAAAAGAAAAAAAATATTTGTATTACTATCTAAACAAATGCTCAGAGCATTGTTGCAGAAAATTTATACATAAAAATAGGATACATTTGAAACTTATTATAGAATACAAATATGCCAATGTTTAAAATTTTCTGTACCTACATATCAACACAGCACCATATCAATATAAATGCATTTGCAAACATGACACTATGTAAAGTAACACTCAGAATATGAAGCCATAACAAAATTTCTACTAGATCCAAATGTCCAAGAATACTATTAGCAATATAGTTATTTTAAAAATTCACATATATTATTCATTTAATCCCCAGAGTCTGATGGAAGTTGAAATATCTTGACTTTGATGCTAAGATTTCTAAGTTTTTGTTTTTCATTTTTTTCTTTCCTACTTATATCTACCTCTAGTCTTTGATAATTCCTTAAACATGCATGTTTGTCAGGACACAGTCATTTTTGTTTGATTCATTGGATGCAAATTCTATGACATCATCCAAAAATATGGTCTCATGAAGTACTTAAGAGTTAATTATTATAACTTTATCTTCACCAATGGCATCCTTGCTAGCCCTCAACTCAATATCACCAAAATTCCTAATGTATCTCTTAGTATATTCCATATGTACACTAGTGTGTCTAGAAGTACATCGTCCTCATCAAGTAGATTGTTCCTTTTATATTCATGTCATCATAAATTAATCAAAGAAACAAGTGTTTAACCTGAAGTCTTTGGAAAATTCCAGGAAACGCATGTAATAATATGAATCTATTTTATTTATGGGAATTAATTACATATAAGGGGAAGCATATGACATCAAAAAATTCTTGGGGCTGGAGAGATGGCTTAGCGGTTAAGCGCTTGCCTGTGAAGCCTAAGGACCCCAGTTCGAGGCTCGGTTCCCCAGGTCCCACGTTAGCCAGATGCACAAGGGGGAGCACGCATCTGGAGTTCGTTTGCAGAGGCTGGAAACCCTGGTGCGCCCATTCTCTCCCTCTCCCTCTATCTGTCTTTCTCTCTGTGTCTGTCGCTCTCAAATAAATAAATTAATTAATTAAAAAAAAATTCTTAATAATTGCCCTACAAAAATAAGCCAGAATGTAGCTATGCTATTCTGTCTCATGTTATTAACAAACATTATATCAGTTATCATCACATGTATATTGTAGTTTCTCCTTGTCCATAGTTTTATTTTCTATGGCATAATTTATCATAGTCAATGATGATTAACCGCTGCATTAAGAAGTTAACACAGAGCCAGGTATGGCAGCATATGCCTTTAGTCCCAGCATTCAGTAGGCAGAGGTAGGAGGATCACTGTGGGTTTAAGGACACTCTGAAAGTCCACAGTGAATTCCAGGTCACCCTGAGCTAGAGTGAGACCCTACCTTGAACCCTCCCCCCAAAAAAGACAAAGTTAACATGGGGGCTGGACAGATGGCTTATCACTTAAGCCTCTCACCTGCGAAGCCTAAGGAAGCTGGTTCAATTCACCAGTACCCACATATGCCAGATTCACAAGGTGGCACATGTGTCTATAGTTGTTTCTGCAGTGGGTAGAGGCCCTGGCACACCCATTCTTTATCTCTCATAAATAATAAATGGAGGAAATGTTTAAAAATATTAATGGGCTGGAGAGAAGGCTCAGTTGTTAAGGCATTTATCTACAAAAACTAATGACATGGGTTTGATACCTAGTATCCATGTAAAGCCAGTTGTGCAAAGTGAGACTTGTACCTGGAGTTATTTTGCAGTGGCTAGAGGCCTTGATGTGTCTATACACTAAAATATGTTTTCAAATAATGAACGTGGGTGTAGAATTTTATGGTACCATTGCCATTTGGGTCCAGTTTTATGTACCCCACCCCCACCCTTACCCTTACGTCCTATCCCACCCACCCTATTGTCTAGTCCTCCAGATACTTAATAGAAATGTCAACATCTCAGGTAGATTCAGGTTAATCTTCTCCTGGTTCCTCTCTCTCTCTCTCTCTCTCTCTCTCTCTCTCTCTCTCTCTCTCTCTCTTTTATAATACCTATCTTTTTCTTCCTTCTTTTCTTTGGCACTGGCCTGTAACTCCCAGTGCCAGCATATGGTTAGCATCCACAATGAGCTTTTGATCATGGAGGCCTACATGGTTTCCCAAAAGAAGACAGATTTCTGTCAGAGACTTAGTGGTAAGACTCTACTGTGGAAGACACCATATGCCATTGTTATGGAACATGGAGTGACCTGGCTGGAAGAGAGTAGGTCTCCAGACAGCTTGTCTAGTGTCAGAAGGTGCTACATGAGCAACTCGGGGAAAATGACCAACATTGTCTAACCAACTCGTGGTCTAAGCTACTCAGCAGCAGACAACCTGACATGATGCTCACACAAGTGCAATAGTGGCACACAGCCATGGTGGGAAAAAAAAATGCTCTTCATTTGGCTAACTGATCTGCTCAGTGGAACAGAACCCATAACTGGAGCTGGAGAACAAGTTGGAATGATATCCAAAAAGGAGCCCATTCTCCATTATCAAGCACCCATCAGTCGTGGGCTACAAAAGGGCCTACACCTATTAAATTCTCTCCAAAATAACAATTGTTTTCCCATTTATCTGGCTCTAACTTCACTCTCCATTGGAAAATTTGCTTCTCTTTTTCAGATGGATGCATATTCCAAGGAAAGAACCAGCCCATCACACCTCAGAAAGGCCCCTGCTGAAACGAAGAGTAACTAGAGAAATTAGCAAGAGTTCTGCTTTCTTGGTGAGTCTGGTACCAGCATAAGGGTGAAGGAGATAGACATAGAGAACAATCAACTCCTACCAAACCAGATATCCAGGGACACAGAGTCTCCCATGACCTCATCGCTGAAGCAAACCTAAAATGAACACAAAATCGCTCAGAGAAATTTGCAGACGAGGGGACAGAAAGAATGTTATAACCACATGAGGGGTCATTATGCACAAAGATTGCCTCTTACCCATAATTGATGGCAAATTCCACAATGTTTGACCCATGTTCCCCAATGAGTAGGGTCCTGGCAGGGAGGAGCCTAACAATGGTACAAACATGACTGTACACACTGTGTACATAACAACAACAACAACAAAAAGAGAGAAACAGCTCAAGAGGCAATACCATCAGAATTACATCAGATTCACAATGGAATCACTAAAAACCAGACAGGCCTGGAATGGAAGACTTCAAACACTAAAACACTGTGGCTTCCGACCCAATCTACTTTCTCCAGAAAAAGTGTCCCTAATAATGGATGGTGAAAGGACAACTTTCTAGGAAAATATCAACTTTATTATTATTTTAAAGAGATTTTGCCTCTTAGCCATAACTAATGGCTAGCCCCACAATACACGACCCATATTCCCCAATGAGGAGGGGGCAGGACAGGGTGGAGGCTAATGCTGGCATCAACATAAATGTACACACTGTGTACATAACTAAGAAAAAAAGAAAAAAAATAGGAAATTTCAACATTTCCAAAGAATGCATGTGGGAACACTTTGTAACATGTTGTGTGGTCCAGAAATCATAAAAGAACCTCTTATTGGTTAAAATTAAAAAATATATATATTGAATGATGAAAATTCATTGTAAATACAATTTTAAAAATACCTTATAAGTTGGAGAAAAATAATTATCATATATGTGATAAATGAAGAGTCAATGCTTTGATTAAAAACAAAACAAAGTTAAATAAAGCATTTGTAAGACCAAAAAAAAAAAGAATGAACATGGTATGTCCTGGGCCCGGTAGGTCCCACTGTACCTGGTATGGGGCTGCTGAGACACTGTCGCCCTGCTGTGGAAGCACTCCTTGCACTGCCTTCCTGATAGAAGTATCCTTGGGTCCACAGCTCCCAGAAACCCTGCACCAGAGGCGTGGAGTGAGTAGGCCAGATCACTGATCCCTGGGGCTTCTACCAGTTTCTTGATTCTGGTCCCAGTAGGTTCCCCTGCAGCACGCTTGGGGCTGCGTGGACCCTGCAAGCTTGCTGCAGAAGTAGGATCCTGTTCTGACATCCTGATTGAAGTGCCACTGGCTCCCCATTCCCAGATACCCTGTGCCTGGCTTGGGAAGGCCTGGTCCCTGTTTGGGAGCTGTGGAAGCAGGCCTTTTGGTCTGGTATCCTGACAGGCTCTGGGATACAGACATCACAATTTCTCTGAGTCAATGGGTATACTGGCCATGGTAGGGATAGGCATCTTGCTTGTGGCTCTCCAGCTTCCTGGCACCTGCATCTGCAACCTGTGATTCCCTTGTGCAGAAGAGTGTGTGCAACTAGAGTGAGTAGCCCAGAGCTCCCAGTTCCCCAAGTCCCTTTGATATACTTGAAATCCCCACAATCTGTGCATCTGTGGTTATAACCTCATCATATACCAGTATACCAATCCAATTCACTTTTAAAGCACAATACCCTCTGAAGATCCTACAAGGACAAAAACTTGCTTCCTCCTCAGTAGAATAAAGTGCCTCCACAAGATGGGTAGACCACAATGCAAAAGAAAAAACAAACCAATAAACAAACAATTAAAATCACCAAAAGATAGAAAACTGAGAGATCTCCACCAAGGATGCCTAGACTCACAGTGGAAGCCTCCAATAAAATCATAGATAAATCAACACAAATTCAATCCCAAAGTGAAAACACAGCAACCGATGAGACCCTGGTCCAAAGAATTGCTGAACTAGAAGCAAGTTATTAAAAAAAAAAAAACAAGCATATCTATGAAATTGAACAGAATCACCTCTTAGAGGGTTCAGCTTTTGTCAATAGCCTTAACTTGATTAAAGAAAATGTTAGAACTCTCAGAAGAGATATGAATGAATTAAAGATTAGTCAATAAATAGAAGATCTCAAAACTGATTGATTAAGCTTAACCAAGACTTGAGCAAATGCAAGAATGAATTCCAGGATGCATCAAGAAAATCAGAACTTGAACTGAAATTATACCTCAGAAAAGAGATGGACACCGTGCAAAATAACACAACAGAAAACCAAAATCAAATAAAAGTTATAAAAATCTCTTTAGAACCCCAACACTAACAGAGTCATTCATGTGGAAGATAGAAACTCTTACCTGAAAGACAAGATAGAAGAAATTGACTGGGAGGCAAGAAACTTTGCTTAAAAAAATGGGTTTGAGGAATGGCTTAGCAGTTAAGGCATTTGCCTGCAAAGCCAAAGGACCTAGGTGGGTGTCCTCAGAACCCATGTTAGCCAGATGCACAGGGGGTTCATTTGCAGTGGCCAGGGCCCTAGTGTGCCCATATGCCCCCTCTATCTTTCTCTGTCAAATAAATATATAAAAATAAAATATTAAAAAATATCATTTGAACATAATATAAGGGAAATGTGGGATGCCCTAAAACACCCAAACATCCAAATCATGAGTATACCATATGTGGTGGTTTGATTCAGGTGTCCCCCATAAACTTAGGTGTTGTGAATGCTAGGTTCCCAGCTGATGGATATTTGGGAATTAATGCCTCCTGGAGGGAGTGTATTGTTGGGGGTGGGCTTATGGGCTCTATAGCCAGTTTCCCCTTGCCAGTGTTTGGCATACCCTCCTGTTGCTGTAGTCCACCTTATGTTGGCCAGGGAGTGATGTCCACCCTCTGCTCATGCCATCGTTTTCCCCTGCCATCGTGGAGCTTCCCCTTGAGCCTGTAAGCCAAAATAAATCTCTTTTTCCCAGAAGCTGCTCTTGGTTGGGTGATTTCTACCAGCAATGCGAACCGGACTGCAACAGTAAAGTGGTACCAGGAGTGGGGTTGCTGCTAGACACCTGACTGTGTGGCTTTGGCCTTTTGAAGCTGATTTTCAAGAGGAATGTGGAAGGAGTTGAAACCTTGGCCTAAGAGATGCTTTGCAGTGCTGTAAGTACAGCTTGATGATCTATCCTGGTCAGAGCTGAAAGACCTGAAGGCAGTAAGAACTATGGACTGTGAAGTTTGGCTTATGAAGGCTAGAAAGAGCTGTGCTTGGACTGGGCTAGCAATTTGTGTGAGAAGCTTGCTCTTGTGCCCATGTCCTGAGAAGTTGTGCAGGGTTGCTTTGCATAGAAATGAACTGGTGTGAGCAGAGGGATATGGCACAGAAAGAAAAATCTTTGAGTGAACTGTTGCCTGTTCAGCTGCAACTGAGAGATTACAACCTTTGAGACTGGGCTAGCTGACCTGTGCTGGGGCAACAGAAAGAGTGTCGACTCTTTTGAAGGAGCCTGAGTGCTCAAGGAGTGCCCTGTTCTTCAAAGTCTGCTTTATTCCCCCCTGGATTAACAAATTGGCACCCTGCCTGGTATCATGGAGTATAAGAAATGCTGGAAAGAGGGTCATTGAGTTTGCAACACGGTCTTGTGTTTTGGAAATGGCCATGGGCAGTGTGAAGCAGGTTTGCTGGTTGCCTGCATAGAGACTCCATGGGGCCATGAGGATGAACCCGTGGCTTGCAGTGGAGACCCAGTGGAGATGCCGGGACCATGAGATGGCTGCCGAGGTGCTGCCGGCCCCAATGAAGTTTGCTAGGACTGTGAGTAGCCTAGCTGGAGGGTTGGAATTGGAATGCCAGAGACTTGTTGCTGGTTAGAATCATCGGACTTGAAGATTTGTCACTGGCTAGAGTTGCTGCACTTGAAGCTACAGAGTTTGATGTTTGCCCTGGTTGTTTTAAATCTTGTATTGGTTGAATTTTTTTTTGCTATGCTCAATGCCATCTTTTGCAGTGTGAATATTTATTCTGTGCCATTATGGGTTTTTTGAGTTTATTTTTTGGTATTATGGCTCAGTTAAAAGATCTTGAACTAAGGGGATGTATGAACATCATTGGAATTGATAAAAACTATGGGGACTTTTAAAGTCAGACTGAATGCATTGTATTTTACATCATGTATGGATATCAGTTCATGGCGGCCAGGGGTGGAATGTAGTGGTTTGATTCAGGTGTCCCCCATAAACTTAGGTGTTGTGAATGCTAGGTTCCCAGCTGATGGATATTTGGGAATTAATGCCTCCTGGAGGGAGTGTATTGTTGGGGGTGGGCTTATGGGCTCTATAGCCAGTTTCCCCTTGCCAGTGTTTGGCATGCCCTCCTGTTGCTGTAGTCCACCTTATGTTGGCCAGGGAGTGATGTCCACCCTCTGCTCATGCCATTGTTTTCCCCTGCCATCATGGAGCTTCCCCTCGAGCCTGTAAGCCAAAATAAATCTCTTTTTCCCAGAAGCTGCTCTTGGTTGGCTGATTTCTACCAGCAACGCGAACCAGACTGAAACACCATATTCAATAAAATTTTGAAGAAAATTTTCCTGATGTCTCAAAAGAGAGGCCCATTCAGATACAAAAAGCCCACAGAAAACCTAACAGACAAGACCAAAGAAGAAACTCTCCAAGGCACAACATAGTTAAAACTCTTAACAATGAAAAGAAAGAGAGAGTGCTAAAAGCAGCAAGAGAAAAACAACTCACTACATACAAAGGCATTCCCATCAAAATTAGCTCAGATTTATCAATAGAAACCCAGAAAGCCAGAAGGACCTGGAATGGAACACTTCAAAAATCTGAAAACCTATGGCTTCCAACCCAAACTACTCTACCCAGCAAAAGTATCCCTCATAATATGTGGAGAAAAGAAAACTTTCCATGAAAAAAGTCAACTCTATAATTACATTAATATAAATCCAAACCTACAGAGAATACTTCAAGGAATGCTCAGCACAGAAGAATCAAACAACCATCTCAATAGCCAACAAGAAGATTACAATAACCAAAGAAAGACCAGGCTCAATACAGTACAAATGTCAAGGAAGCAACAAACCCCATAAAGCCCCTCCTCATGGTAAGTATTAATTCAAACCTCACAGTAATAACCTTAAATATTCATGGTCTTGTCTCACCCATATAAAGACACAAGTTACCAGAGTAGATAAAAAGAAAAGGATCCTTCTATCTGCTGCTTCAAGAAACCCACCTCACCACTAAAGATAGATACCTCCTCAGGGTGAAAGGATGGAAAGTGATATTTCAAGCCAAGGGAAATAAAAAACAAGCAGGTGTTTTTATATTAATATCTGTTAAAATTGACTTCAAACCAAAAGTAATCAAAAAGGACAAAGAAGGCCATTTCTTACTTAAGGGAATGATCCAACATGAGAACATCACAATCTTAAATCTATATGTACCAAACACAATTGCACTACAGTTTTGAAAACAAAACCTACATGACAACAAAACAGAAATAAACACCAACACCATTATAGTGGGGAACTTCAGTACTCAACTACCATCAACACACAGATCATCCAAGTAGAAAATCAACAGGGAAATACTAGAGCTCTACAACACCATAGGTCAACTAGATGTAATGGGCATCCGCAGAACATACCACCCCAACTCTACAGAAAACACATTCTTCTCAGCAGCCTATGGAACCTTCTCCAAAATAGACCATATATTAGAGCATAAAGCATGCCTCCAAAAATTAAGGAAAATTGAAGAAACTTCTTGCATTATATCAGATCACAATGCTTTAAATCTAGAAATGAACAAGTGACCCATCAAGAACTCCACCAGCTAGTGGAGATTAAACAACACACTTTTAAACAGTAAATGGGTTGTAGAAGAAATCACAAAAGAAACTGTAAAATTCCTAGAATTGAGTGATAATGAAAACACACCTATCAAAACTTTTGGAACATAAAAAAGAGGATAACTCATAGCAATAAATGCCTTTACAACAAACACATAAAGATCCCAAATTAATAACCAAACTTTCCACCTAAGTGCACTGGAAAAAAAGAAGACTACAACCAAAGAGCTTCAGATGAAAGAAATAATTAAGATTAGAGTAGAAATTAATGAATTGGAAACTAAGAAAACAATTAAAAGGTTGATGACATGAAGAATGGGTTCTTTGAAAAAAATAATCAAGATTAATAACCCCCTGCCCAATTTGATCAGCTAAAAAAAGAGAGAAGTCTCAAATTAACAAAATCAGAAATGAAAAAGAAGAGTTCACAATAGATATCAATGATATTGGAAGAATAAGTAGGGCACACTTCAAAAATCTCTACTCCATAAAATTGGAGAATATGGAAGAAATGGATGAATTGCTAGACACATCCACCTACCAAAATTAAGCTCCAAGCAGATTAATCTCATAAACAAACCGATTTTATCCACAGAGATTTAAAAGGTAATCAGAATCTTCCCCCAAAAGAAAAGTCCAGGACCAGATGGCGTCTCAGCCAAATTCTACCAAAAATTCATTGAAGAATTGAAACCAAATTTTCCCAAATGTTTTACATAACTGGGGGCCAGGAAATTCTCTCCAACTCCTTTTATGAAGCTAGCATCATCCAAATACCAAAACCATAGATGCAACAAGAAAACAAAACAATAGATCTATAATCCTGATGAATTTAGATGCAAAGATTCTGAACAAAATCCCCACAAACCAACTTCAACAACACATCAAAAGCATTACCCACCTTGGTCAAGGAGGCTTCATTCCAGGGATACAGGAATGCTTCAACATATTGAAATTGGGCAGTGTAATATACCACATAAATCAATTTAAGCATAGAAATAACACAATCATCTCAAATGATGTAAAAAATGCCCTTTACAAAACACAGCACCACTTCATGATCAAAATGCTAGAAAGGATAGGTATGGAGGGTTTGTCTCAACACAATAAAGACTATATATAAAGCATCCAAAGCCCAAATAATACTTAATGGGGAAAGACTCAATGAGTTCCCACTCAGATAGGGAATAAGACAGGGGTGCCCACTATCACTTCTTCTCTTCAACATAATACTAGAAGTACTAGCCCAAGAATTAAGATAGGAGAAAGAAATACAAGGGATTCAAATTGGAAAAGAAGAAGTCAAGTTAGCCCTATTTGCAGATGACATGATCCTATACATAGTGACTCTAAAGTCTCCATCTCAAAACATCTAAAAGTGATTGATTCCTTCAGTATAATGGCAGGACACAAAATCAACACAGAAAAGTCAGTAGTCTTTGTATATGCAAAGGACAAATATACAGATCAGTGAGGCTGTCCCATTTTCAATAGCAAGAAAAAATTAAATACCTTGAAATACCACTAAACAAGGATGTGAAAGACCTATATAATGAAAAGACACCCAGGGGGAGGGAGGGAACTCAAGATAGAAATTGATGAGGACTTCTGAAGATGAAAAGACCTCCCATATTCCTAGATAGGTAGAATTAATATTGTGAAAATGGCAGTTCTACCAAAATCAATATACAGATTTAATAAAATTCCAATAAATATCCCAGCATAATTATTCACAGAGATTGAAAAACTTATCTCAAAACTTGTGATTCAAACATATTCTCAGAGGAAAAAAAAATTACACTTCAGGAGGTATCACTATACCCATTCTAAAGCTATATTACAAATTCATAGTAACAAAAACAGCATGGCACTGGCATAAGAACAGAATCATAGACCAATGGAACAGAACTGAAGGCTCAGACCTTAGGTCATATAACTACAGCTACTTGATCTTTGACAAAGGAGCAAATAATGTAGACTGGAGAAAAGACAGCATCTTCAACAAATGGTGTTGAGCAAAGGGGATGACTATATGTTGAAAAATTGGCGAGGATGTGGGGGAAAGGAATCCTCATCCACTGCTTGTGAGAATGTAAGATTGAACACCCACTGTGGAAATCAATTTGGAGATTACTGAAAAGGATGAACATATAGCTACCAATAGACCAACTTATTTCGTTACTGGGCATTTATGCTAAATGCTCCATACATCAATACAGAGACATTTGCTGAACTAAGTTTATAGCTGTTCAATTTATTATAGAACTAGAATCATCACTGATGAATGGATAACATAGTTGTGGTACATTTACACAATGAACTTTACTCAGCAGTAAGAAAAAAATGATACAATAAAATTTGTAGAAGAAATGGACAGACTTGGAACAGATCATACTCACTGAACTCACACAATCACAGAAATCAAACACCACGTGGAGTCACTAATCTTCAGTTTCTAACCTTGACCTGCTCCAGTTGCTGTCATACCTGATAGGTAAGTCAAAGCCCAGACAATAGGGATGGAATGGTTTGGGGGCATAGGATGGGAAGTGGGGGTGGGAAACAAGCAAAAAATTAAATCGAAAATGAGCTCATACCACAGAAACATTTATGCTTGGAGACAACCTAAAAAGATATAACCCTCAAATGAGTAATAAAGGAGCACCTGAAAAGTAGGGCTCTGGTGAGGGTGGGATGAAGCTTAAGCTTAAAAGAATTTTAATTTCTGTATATGCCCTGTAACTCCCAGTACTAGAGATTGGTTGCTACCCACATTGAGCTGTTGGTAAGAGAGAACTATGATGTCCCCAAATCAAGACAGATTTCTGTCAAAGCACTTGATTACCTGCTTGAGGCAAAAGCTAAAACCCTATTGCTGAAGACACCATATGCTGCTGACACAGAGCACAGAGGGACCTTGCTAAAATTCAGAAGAAAGCCAGGCCCCAGGCAGCCTGTCTAATGCTGGAAAACACTATGTATGCTGTCAGGGGAAAATGGACAACAGGCTAAGGAACCAGAGGTCTAAGGTACTCACAAGAAAACACCATAACACCATGTAAATGCCAGTGCAATAGTGGCACACAGCCTCAGTTGGTAACCAATAGCTTTCTGATTGCCTAAGAGATCTACTCAAGATAAAGGAACCCAAATCTGGAAATGAGAACCAGATCAGAATCCTATGGAGACAAGGTTATGTTTTCCAGTGTCAAGCTCTAACTAATCTTTTGCTAAAAGGGGGGTTACATACATTAAATTGTCCCTAAATTAATAATGCTTATACCATTTAATCTATATTGACTTCACTTTCCATTGGAGAATCTGTTCTTCCTTTTTAGAAGGTAGCCAGACCAGGGAACCCTTTACTCTTCAGGCAAGTCATAGCTATATCTACAGACACTGGGCAGACAAGTAAGAGCTTCTATTCTGGTCTTGATAATCAGTAGCAGAGTGTAAGAGACAGAACCCAAGGATACTCAACACCTACCAAAGTAGAGATCTGGAAGCTCCTAAGAGCTAATCACTGAAGTACATTTAAAACTAACTCACCATGACTCAGGGAATTTTGTGGAATAGGGGTTCAAGAGATCATAAGACCCACAGATTGAGACATCATGACTAGAGGCATTCCCTGCCCCCCACCACCAAAAAATAACTGACTATTGCTCCCATAATGCATGAACTACAATCCCATGTGGAAAACCTGCAATCTTACTGAAAAGCATCTCCAATGGCATGGGGCCATGAAAAAGGGAAAAGTGGGTACCAACACATAATTTATCCATATGAAACAGCTTGTTAGTAATAATAAACATAATAAAATATTATCTCAAAATTTAGCATGGAAAAGGCTAGAACTAAAAATCAAAGTTTTAATTTGTGGATTGTTCTGAGTAGTACTATAAAAATCTCATGCTGGGGCTGGAGAAATGGCTTAGTGGTTAAGCACTTGCCTGTGAAGCCTAAGGACCCCAGTTTGAGGCTCGATTCCCCAGGACAGAGGTTAGCCAGATGCACAGGGGGAGAACATGTGTCTGGAGTTCATTTGCAGTGGCTGGAAGCCCTGGGGTGCCCATTCTCTCTCTTCTCTATCTGCCTCTTTCTCTATGTCTTTCTCTGTCACTCTCAAATAAATAAATAAAAATGAACAATTTTTTTTTAAATCTCATGCTGCTCTGCTGTTTCACCCAGAATATGTATCAACCCCTGTCTAAAATACCCATGATGTATATAATAGTTTCTCAATCATCACATAGTAGCCATTATATTTATCATAGTGACTGTCATGACACTGTGGTGTTTTCCTTTAAATAACCTGCCTCTACTTAACAATGACTCAAAAGTAAAGGAGGCTCATTTTGCTGGCAACTGGAAAAGATAAAAAGATGGTATGAAGTGCTAATTTTAATTGAGATGAAATATCTTTATACAGAAAGATAATACATTGAACTTCCTATGATATATGCTGAAATAATTTTATTGGGGAGGGTTAAAAGGAAAGGAGAAGGTAATAGAAGAATGAATTTGATTATATACATAAAAGAATGTTATGCTGAAACCATTACTCCTCCCCTGTCTTATGCAAAGTTTCTATCAAGATTAATATCCCACAGTACTGTGACATGCTTCATGCATGATTTGGATTTCCAAATCAACTTTGTTCAGAGTCTGTACTTTATTTTAAAATTACTGTGCATTTTATGGGCTTTGACTATGTGGATCACTACATGTATTCACAATTGTATTATTACTCAAACTTGTTTCATTGTTCCTCAAAATTCTCTGCGCACCATTATTTATCAGTTGGTCCTATGAAAACACTGACAAACACTGATTATTTATACATATGTATTGCCTTTTTCAGAAAGCTTTGTTTTTAGAATTGTAGATAGTCATTTCAGACTGATCACTTTAGCTTAGAGAGTGCATTGACATACACTCCATGTCTTGTCAGAGTTGCATGATTGATTTGTTTTTCAGCACTGAATGACATTTCACAGGTTGTCCATTTGCCTACTGTGGGGTATCTTGGCTCCTTGGCTTGGGCAATTATAAATAGCATCGCTCTATATATTTGGGTGTATAGTTGGAATAAACATTCGTTGTCAAATCACCAAGATAAAATGGCAAGGAGAACCACTGCTGGGTTGCACAGTAAGAATATATTTCATCTTGTAAGAAATTTTCAAGTGTCATTCAATGTTTCTGTACAATTTTAACTTCCCACTAGCAAAGAATGAGACATCCTGTTGTCACACATCCTAGCCAGCAGGTGACAACCCCAGTGATTTGGATTTCAACCTTCGCAAGAGAGCCTCCTCATTTTAATGTACAGTTTTCCTGTGTCATATTAGTGTCTTAAGACATTGACAATTTTTTCGTGTGCTCATGTTCAGTCTATCTTTTAAAATCACATCTTTCATTTTCTTATAGCTGTTTCAAGTGTTTATATCATTTTGAGAAGAATCCTTTGTTACACTTTTTTTTTGCAAATATTTTTTCCAAGTTCATAGCTTGTTTCTCATTCTTTCAAAAGTGTTTGCTCATTTGGCCTTGGGGAAGCCAGTGTCCACTGTTTTCACTGCTGATGACTTCTGTCTCCCATATGGCTGCTTGCAGGGTAACATTTTCCTGCTTTCAGTTGGCTGGGCTACAGGGAGAAGGTTTTCAGCTCAGCACCAGCTTGATTTTTCAATGAACTTGCTGCTCATGCATATGAAGTCTTCAACGATAGGGTCTTATCATCAGTCACTCACTGGAAACCAAGGGCCTTGCCAATAACCTGTAATGTTTTGGAGGGAACAGGGTCCTCCCTGGCTAACACTGGAAGCTATCCCATCCCTGGCACTAAAATTTTTCTCATAGAAGAGTATGGCTTCTGAATGTGCCATTATTCAAGAAAGATTTTCATATGTTTTATTTAGAATATCTTGAATTTTGATTGACCCTCTCCCCCTTCTTTCATACAATCTCTTCCCCTGACTTTGCTTATGCCTTTTCCCCCATTGTAATCTGTTCTTCTACATTATATATATTTTAAATTTACACTTATGGGCCTCTGCTACTGATTTTTGGTTCCAGTTCACACACAAGTCTACACATTTGTAGCTAATATCCACATATGAGAGAGAACATGCAACATTTGGTTTTCTGGGCCTGGGTTACCTCACTTAGAATAATCCTTTCCACATATATCCATTTCCCTGTAAAATTCATAATTTCATTCTTCTTTATTGATGAATAGAACTCCATTGTGTATTTACATCTTTAATATCCATTCATCTATTGAGGGACATATAGGCTGGTTCCAGTTCCTAGCTGTTGTGACAGAGCAGCAATAAACATGGTTATGCAAGTATCTCTAAGTTAGTGAGAAGATGAATTATGATATATGCCTAGGAGTGCTACAGCTGAATCATATGGTAAATCTATTTTAAGCTGTTTCCAGACCCGCCACACTGATTTCCACAATGGCTGTACCAGATTACATTCCCACCAACAATGTAGAAGGTTTCACCTTTTTCTGCATCCTTGTCAACATTTATTGTCAATTGTTTTCTTCGTGGTAGCCATTCTGACAGGAGATGGAATCTCAAAGTAATATTAATTTGCATTTCTCTGATGGCTAATGATGTACAACACTTTTTAGATGTTTATATGCCATACGTATTTCCTTCTTTGATAAGTCTCCATTTAGTTCCATAGCACATTTTTAATTGGTTGTTAGATTTCTTATTTCTTTGTGTTTTGAGTTCTTTGTATATTTTGGATATTAATTCTCTGTCAGATATATAGCTGGCTAAGATTTTCCCTCATTCTGTAGGAGGCGTCTATGCTCTATTCATAGTGTCTTTTGCTTTGCAAAAGCTTTGTAATTTCATGAGATCCCAGTGGTTAATTGGTGACTATTTCCTGAGCAATTGGGGTTATATTAAAAAAGCCATTGCCTATGCCCATATGTTGAAGGGTTTCCCCTACCTTTTCTTCTAGAAATTTCAGAGTTTCAGGTCTGATATTAAGGTCCCTCATCCATTTGGACATGATTCTTTTGCTTGGAGAAAGACAAGTACCTATTTTCATCCTTCTATATATAGATATTCAGTTTCCCAGCTCCAGTTATTAAAAAGACTATCTTTTCTCCAATGAATATTTTTGGTATGTCTGTCAAAAATCAAATGGCTATAGCTGCCTATATTAACATCTGGGTCCTCTATTCAGTTCCATTGATTTACATGTGTGTCTTTGTGCCAGTACTATGCTGTTTTTGTTTCTATAGCTTTGTAACATAGCTTAAAATCAGGTATGGTGATACCACCCGCCTTATTTTTGTTGCTAAAAATTTGTTTTTGCTTTTGTAGGTTTTGCTGTCCTTCTGAATGCATTTTAGGATTGGGTGTTTATATTGTTGTTTTCTTTTTTCTTTTACCTATTTCTGTGAAGAATGCCATTGGAATTTTAATGGGGATTGCACTTATGTGTAGAGTGTTTTAAAGTTCTCATTGTAGAGATCCTTCACATCCTTGGTTAAGTTTATACCAAGGTACTTTATTTGTTTGTTTGTTTGTTTGTTTGTTTGTTTTTGATGTACATGTGAATGGGAGAGATTCTTTGATTTTAACCTCCACATGTTTGTTGTTAGGATATAGGGAAGCTACCAATTTCTGCGTGTTTATTTTGTATTATCCTATGTTGCTAAAAGTGTTTATCAGCTCTACCAGTTCACTTGTCAAGTCATTAGGGTCCTTTATATACAGAATCATATCATCTGCAAATAATGATAATTTGATCTCTTCCTTTCCAATTTGTATCCCTTTTGTGTGTGTTTCTTGCCTTATTGCTATAGCTAGCACTTCCAGTACTATATTAAATAAAAGTGTGGACAGTGGACACCCTTATATTGCTCCTGATTTTAATGGAAAAGCTTTATTTCCCCATTTAATATTATTTGGCTCTAGGTTTCTCATAAATAGCTTTTATTATGTTGAGAGATGTTCCTTCTATTCCTAGTTTCTGTAGGACTTTTACAATGTCTAGATGTTGGATTTTGTTTAATACCTTTTCTGCATCTATTGAGATGATCATGTGATTTTTGTCCCTCAATCCATTTACATTGCATATAACATTTATCGATATGCATATATTGAACCATCACTGCATCACTGGGGTAAAGCCCACTTGTTCAGGATAAATAATCTTTCTGATAAAATCTTGTATTCTGTTTTCCAATAATTTGTTAAGAATTTTTGCTTCTATGTTCATGAGGGACATTGGTCTGTAATATTCTTTTTCTGTTCTGTCTTTGTCTGATTTTGGTGTCAGGGTGATGCTGACTTCTTAAAAGGAGTTCAGTAGAATTCAGTGCCTCTATCTGGGTCTGGACATTTTTAGTTTGTAGACTTTATAACTGCTTGGATTTCTGTACTTGTTATAAGTCTGTTTAATTGGTTTATCTCATGTTGATTTAATTTTGGTAGGTCATATGAATGAAGGAAATCATCCATTTCATTCAGATTTTCAAACTTAGAGGCATATGTATTCTTAAAGGATGTCCTTATGATTTTCTGAATTTCTTTGGTATCTGTTGTAATATTGAAAATCTTCTCTAATTTTATTAACTTTTATCTCTTCTCTCTTTCTTCTGGTCAGATTTGCTAAGTGTTTATCAATCTTGTTTATCCTTTCAAAGAACCAGCTATTTATTTCATTGACTGTTTGGATTTATTTTTGTTTCTATTTCATTAATTTCTGCCATAATCTTTATTATTTCTTCTGTGCACTGATTTTTGGTTTACCTTGTTCTTCTTTTTCCAAGGCCTTAAGGTGAAGTGTTAAATTGTTTACTTGTGACTTCTCTAATCTCTTAATATAGGCACTTAGAGTTAGAAATTTCCCTCTTAGAACTGCCTTCATTGTGTCCTAAAGGTATTAGCATGATGTATTCTCCTCATCATTTAATGCTATGAATTTATTGATTTCCTTTTTGATTTCTTCAGTGGACCCATTCCTCATTCAGTAGTATACTCTTTAGCCTCCATGAATTTCTCTATGTTCTGCAGTTTTTCTTGTTGCTAATTTGCAGTTTAATTCCAGTGTGGTCAGATAGAGTACAAGGGATTATATATCAATTTTCCCATATTTTTTTAAATAGTTGTTTCTATTTTGGAGAATGTTCCATGGGCTGCTGAGAAAATGCATAATCTCCAGCATTTGGATAGAATGTTCTGTAGATATCTGTTAGGTCCATTTATTCCAAAATATTTAATCCAGATGTCTCTCTGCTTACTTTGTCAATTGGCTGATGAGAGTGTGGTATTGAAGTCATCCACTATAATTGTGTTTGGTGTTATCTGTGACCTTAAATCTAATAGTGTTTGCTTCATGAAATTGGAAGCCCCCCTGTTAGGTGCATACACATTTATGACTGTAATGTCCTCCTGTTGAAGTAACTTTCTTTATCTTTCCTCACTAGTGTTGGTTTGAAGTTTTTCCTATCAGATATTAGGACAGCAATTTCTGCTTGTTTCCTAGACCCATTTCCTTGAAATACTGTTTTCCATCCTTTCACCCTAAGATAGTGTCTACCTTTTATTGAGAGAGGAGTCTACTGGAGGCAACAAATGGCAGGATCCTGCCTTATAATCCAGTCTTCAAACCTGTGTCTTTTGGTTGGGACATTGAGGCCACTGATCTCAAGAGTGATTATTGAAAGGTATGTATTTATTCTCTCCATTCTTGTTTTTTTTAGTTCTTCCTGTTTTCCCTTTACTTGCTTTTTTTTTCACTGTTATTTGAATGTGCTTTATTGTTTCCTATTTCTTCTTATTTGTGTTTTGCTTGTTCTTTAGCATGAAGGATTCCTTCTAGTATTATCTGTAAGGCTGACTTAGTTGTCATAAATTTCTTCAGCCTGTTTTTGTTGTGGAATGTCTTTATTTCTCCAATCAATTTGGATAGATAGATTTGTAGGATAAACTAACCTTGGTTGACAGTTGCTATCTTTCAGAATTTATAATACATCATTCCAAGCAGTTCTGGCTTTTAACATTTGTATTGAGTAATCTGCTGTTATTCTGATGGAATTGCCTTTGTAGGTGACTTAAGCTTTCTCTCTGTTTTCAATGTATTTTCTTTGGATTACATGTTTACTAGTTTAATTATAACATAGAGAGAAGAAATTCTTTCCAGGTTTTGTCTGTTTGGTGTTCTAAAAACTTCCTTTATCAACCTTAGCATTTCTTTCACAATTTTGGGAAATTGTTTTTACTCTTTCTACTATATTTTGAATTCTTATGTTTGATTTTTTCATAGTGTTCTGGATATCTTGAAATTCCCATTAATACTTTCCTATTACCTTGTCTTTCTTTCTCTTTGCTGGACTATTTTAGGTCTGCCAACTGGTCTGCTAGTTTAGGTATTCTGTAGTCACCTTCATCCATTCTTCTGGTGTGGCTTTGCACAGAATTATTCTTTTTTTTAATTTGACTGACTGCTTTTTAGCACTAGAACTTCTGTCTGATTTTTCCTCAGTATTTCTATTTCCTTATTCATGTCTTGTAATGTCATCCTTATTTCATTAAGCTAGTTTCCTATGTCCCCTTTCAGGAGTTTGTTTTCTTCTCTGATTTCTCTCATTTGTTTGAGAAAAATCATTAAAAAAAAAAGTCATTGTCAGGCATTTCATCTAAAACAGTCTCAGTGGGGGTCATTTCTGCTGGATTTATGATATTGGTAGGATTGTATTATCTTGATTCTTTGTGTTTCTTATATTATAATGTAGCAACTTTTGCATCATGAGTTGTTGCTTGGGTTTTGTACTTATCTACAGTTTTCTTAGATGTGGAGATCCAACTTTATATACCTTCAAGATATGAGTTTATGGTGCCAAGCATATCTGTGGTACCCAATCTAAGCACAGAAGTAATCCAAGGGTGAGTTTACCTGCTATTCAAATATTCTAGTGAGCTGGGTGGAACAATCTACTGGCAAATTCTAAACTTCAATAGAGCAATATACACAATCAATAAAAATCAGCACAGAGTATACATGACTGTGGATTAAAACAAACAGATAACCTTTTAAACCAAAATCCAAAGGTTGTGTGTTTGTCTACACCCTTAAGGTTGAGAATTCTATTCTGAATTGGGTTCCAGGTCAGTCTGGATCTTAATCAGATCCTGCCCCCAGTAATGACAGAAGCAAAAGACAAAGGAAGGCCCTATAAATCTGCAAGCATCAAAGGCAACAACAGTCAACCCCCAAATACACCTTAATGGAGAATAGTAAAGCCAACCAACAATATGTAACCCATATCCTGTGCTGCCATGGAAGGAGATATTAGCACTTCCAGGGCAGGTCTATGTATCTGTTGTTTTGTCATTCTGTCTTGTTACCTTTTGGGTGGCTTCCAATCTTACCAATGCTGAGTGCCAAACTCGATCCCTCTGTGGACCTAGTGTTCTGACCAGCTGTGCTGGATGGCCTGCCACTAAGGGCTGAAAGCATTCTCCAGAGGTTCACTGGTTTGAAGGTTGGGGGGTGGGAGAGTTCAGGAAGACTGGAGTTGTACTGGAGCTGCTCAGCTTGTACCACCTATATCCCTTTCAGCAGCTCATCAGCTGATCTCCATTGTCTCCCCTTTAGGTTTCTTGACTTTGCATGCAGGCTGATGAGGTTGGAAGATCCCCTTGTTTGGTCTCTGCTCCTCTGCTAGGTGCTGGGTGGGCAGCACTGGGCAGGTGCATGGATTACATGTATCAGTGCTACAAGTTCCCCAGTGGGATTTTGGTCATTTTCTTCCTTTCTTGCTCTGTCCTGATTCTCAACTGTGGCTAATAACAACCTATACATGCTGGGCATGATGGTGCATGCCTTTTTTTTTTTTTTTAAATTTAGTTTATTAGTTTTCTTTTCAGCAAATACAGGCAGTTTGGTACCATTGTTTAGGCTCATCTATGATCTACCCCATCCCATTGGACCCTCCTTGTTGATGTAAGTGGGTCGTGCATTGTGGAGTTAGACCACAGTTATTGATATGATAAATGTCTCTGCAAATCATGACCCAACATGTGACCCTGACATTCTTTCCGCCCCCTCTTCCGCAAAATTTCCCTGAGCCATGTTGGGTTCATTTTTGGTCTGCTTCAGTGCTGAGGTGTTGGGGGCCTCTGAGGCTCTGGCTCTCTGATTTGGTAGGAGTTGATTTTTCTCTGCGTTGGTCTCCTTCCCCTTTGTGCTTGTATCCAGTTCACAGGAAAACATCACCCTTGCTTGTTTCACCAATTGTCCTTAGTTTCAGTTGGGCCCCTTTTGAGGTATGTTGGGGCAGTTCTCTCCTTAGGATCTGCATCTATCTGAAAAAGAGAAGCAGATTCTCCAACTCAATGCCTTCATAAAAAAGACAGAAAGATCCCAAATCAATAGCCTAACCATCCACCTAAAAGCATTGGAAAAACAAGAAAAATCCAATCCAAAGAGCTCCAAAAGGAAATAAATAATTAAAATCAGAGCAGAAATTAATGAATTGGAAGCCAAGGAAATAATTAAGGCAATTGACAAAACAAAGAGCTGGTTCTTTGAAAAAATAAGCAAGATTGGCAAACCTCTGGCCAATTTGATCAAGCAAAAAAAGGAGAGACTCCAAATTAACAAAATTCAAAATGAAAAAGGAGAGATCACAACAGACATAAGTGAAATCGGCAGAATCATCAGGACTTATTTCAAAAACCTCTACTCCACAAAACTGGAAAATGTGGAGGAGATGGATAAATTCCTGGATGCATATCATCTACCAAAGCTAAACTCAGAGCAGATTAATCACCTCAATGAACTCATCACACTCATGGAGATTGAAAAAGTAATAAAAAACCTCCCAAAAAAGAAGAGTCCAGGACCAGATGGATTCCCAGCTGAATTTTATCAAACCTTCATGGAAGAACTCAAACCAATCTTCCTAAAACTGTGCCACACAATTGAAGAACAGGGAAAGCTACCCAACTCCTTCTATGAAGCTAGTATCACCCTAATCCCAAAACCAGGCAGAGATGCCATAAGAAAAGAAAACTACCAGCCTATTTCCCTAATGAACATAGATGCAAAGATCCTGAACAAAATACTCGCAAACTGAATCCAACAACACATCAAGAGTATTATCCACCTTGACCAAGTGGGATTTATCCCAGGAACACAAGGGTGGTTCAACATATGAAAATCTGTCAATGTAATACACCACATAAACAAGCTTAAGCATAAAAACCACATGATCATTTCGATAGATGCAGAAAAGGCCTTTGACAAGATACAACATCACTTCATGATCAAAACATTGGAGAGAGGGCTGGAGAGATGGCTTAGCGGTTAAGCGCTTGCCTGTGAAGCTTAAGGACCCCGGTTCGAGGCTCGGTTCCCCAGGTCCCACGTTAGCCAGATGCACAAGGGGGCGCACGCATCTGGAGTTCGTTTGCAGAGGCTGGAAGCCCTGGCTCGCCCATTCTCTCTCTCCCTCTATCTGTCTTTCTCTCTGTGTCTGTCACTCTCAAATAAATAAATAAATAAAATTAAAAAAAAAAAAATTGGAGAGAATCAGCATGGCCGGTTCACATCTTAACATTATATAGGCAATATACAAATCTCCAAAGGTCCAAATAACACTTAATGGAAAGAGACTGGAGGAATTCCCATTGAGATCAGGAACAAGACAGGGATACCCTCTCTCACCTCTGCTTTTCAATATAGTTCTGGAAGTCCTAGCCCAAGCAATAAGACAGGAAAAGGAAATAAAAGGGATAAAATTTAGAAAGGAAGAAGTTAAGTTAGCTCTATTCGCTGAAGACATGATTGTATACGTAAGAGACCCGAGAGACTCCATACCAAAACTCCTGAAGGTGATTAACTCCTATAGCAAAGTAGCAGGATACAAAATCAATGCACAAAAATCGGTAGCATTTCTGTATGCAAATGACAAAGATACAGAAAAAGAAATAAAGGACATAGTCCCATTTTCGATAGCAACAAAATAAAATAAAATAAAATACCTTGGAATAACATTAACGAAGGAAGTAAAAGATCTATACAACAAAAATATAAAAACTCTCAAAAAAGAAATTGAGGAGGACTTGAGAAGATGGAAAAACCTCCCATGCTCCTGGATAGGCAGAATTAACATTGTGAAGATGACAATCCTACCAAAGGCAATATATAGATTTAATGCAATTCGAATTAAAATCCCTATGGTGCATGCCTTTAATCTCAGCACTCGGGCAGCAGAGGTAGGAGGATTGCCTTGAGTTTTAAGCTACCCTCCTGAGAGTACATACTGAATTCCAGGTTAGCCTGGGCTAGAGTGAGAATCTACCTTGAAAATAACAACAACAACAAACTATACGTCTTCAACCTTTCAGAAAGAAAGAGTGTATTTTGCTTAAATCCCTCACTAGGCTGGTTTGGCATGGATCTTATGCCACCATCTTATCCAGAAGTCCCCCTCTTATATCTTTTAAAAGATTCCAAAGACATTGCTATATTTCAATAGCATTGTAGTGAATGTTTGTTTTTCCTTTTATTTGTTAAGCACCCCGTTTCTTATCCTTTCTATGGATAAATTTTCATGAACACTCATGAGAATATCCCCGCTTTTGTGATTAAATGAGAACTATCCCTTTCTAAACAGTAAACCTGCATGAATTTGTTATCCATGTAATTGCTAACAATTATTTTCTTCCATACTATGAGATATACATATGACAAATTTTTCTTGCAATTAAGGTCCTCATTCATTGTCATGATCACTTCAAAATCTGTGTAGAGATATTCATCAGGAGACTTATGAATTCAAACTATTCCTTAAAAGCATGTAATAGGAGAGAAAAAAACACCTTTCAGACAGAATCCTGTTTTGTGGCTGTGACTTTCTATCTGACTAAGCATTAATTTCCTACAAATCCCTTTACCAAACACACACACAGACACACACACACACACAATGGGAGGAAGGAGAATAGTGTGTGTGTTCCTGTGGTGCATGTAGGATGACAGAACTATGCATCCTTATTTCACTGCAGACACCAATTGTGGACACCAAGAGGATAATTGCTTTGCAGGAGACTCTAGAAGATAAAATTTTATTGGTGTAGATAATTCAGCAGTTTGTTATAATGAAGCCACTTCCCATTAAGCATTTCCTTGCTCTGTCTTAAAAGCACACAGTAGTATCCATTGAATACTACTAATATCTGATGTGAACTAGTGGATTTCCAGTTTAAGATGAGTTGTAGCTCTTCAAGGAATTGAGCCCATATGTATGGGAATTAGTTCCACATTTTCCAGAAAAAGAAAGGCTAATCACAGTGTAGTGTAAAGAAACAAAGAAAATAATGGAGCTTTGCTGGTCGTTCTGTTGCTCTGAGGAGATTTCAGTCGCAGCACATCTGGAGGTGCATTTTCAAGTAGGTCCTTTAGGAACAATGAGGAAGAATAAAATTTGTATATGACAAATATAATTATGAAAAAAAGTTAAAGGACAGTATTTGCATGTTTTCCTCATTTCAATATATCATGTACAGAATGCAAACAATTATACAAGGCCCAATTCTTTTTCTTTTTGACACACAAAAGGATAGCCCATTGGCAATATAAAAGAAAAATGTGTTTTAGCTGAGGTAGATGGCTTGTTGAACAAAATGCTAGCACTATAGGCTTGAAGGCCTGAGTTTAGATCATCAGCACTTGTGTAATATTTCTGAATTGGCATCCTGGCCACCAAGTAATTTCTCATTGCAGAGATTGGATTCCCAGCTGAATCTGTGATATAGGGGTCAAGTGAGAGACCTTATAATATGGAGAGTGTTTGATTGGGGAAGATACCTGACCTTGACTGTGTCCCCACTCCACACATACACACAAGCACACAAGCACATGAGAACATGAACACATACGCATAGTCGTGAATACCACAGAAACACATGTAAAAACTTGTCTGTATGGGATACTATAGAGCTCTTCTGATTTAGAAGCTTAATTTGGTGAATATTTTCTGTTGGCCTTTTCTTTGAGAAAGAAGTGCATTCACCCAGTCACTGTTGTCCTTGGTGTGAGGCACTTACAGTCCTGAATGGCAGGTGAGCACCATTCCAGGAGCATTTATTGCCACACTTGTCACAGACACCTGTACTCTCATTTCTCCTGAATTCAAATAAGCTTCATGCTCATTCTTGCTGTACAGTAATTTGGCTTTTGTTTAAATTACTTTTTTCATTTGTCTAGTATCAAAAAGGAATGAACTTTTGGAACGAATTATCAAGGGAGATATTTCAAAAAAATTCAAATAAAGCTTATAAATATTTCATTCACCTTTTGATTTAATATGAAATCTGCTTATTGCCCCTGATTCTGGCTTCCCAAGGTTTCCATTAAAATGCACAGAAAGAGGAAGGATTCAGTATCCCCATGTTCAGACTGACAATTCATCTTGGGCTAAAATCCATAACAAATATTAAACACATTGAGAGTAAGTGAAACCAGACTGATAAAAGCATTTTCTGACCATGTGAGAAAAGACAGAAGGACATCAGGAACCAAGTCTTTCCTTGCAGCCAAACTTAGTCTCTTTATTAATTAAAAAGTAGAAGGGCTGGAGAGATGACTTAGCGGTTAAGCGCTTGCCTGTGAAGCCTAAGGATCCCAGTTTGAGGCTTGGTTCCCCAGGTCCCACGTTAGCCAGATGCAAGGGGGCGCACGTGTCTGGAGTTCGTTTGCAGAGGCTGGAAGCCCTGGTGTGCCCATTCTCTCTCTCTCCCTCTATCTGTCTTTCTCTCTGTGTCTGTCACTCTCAAAGAAATAAATTTAAAAAAAAAAAAAAGTAGAGAAAAGGTATCTGTGCAACTATTGCCACACTGGAACTAATTACTGAACTAGCAAATTAATACTGTCCTCTTGTCTAGGAACTTTAAACTGTATTTTAATAAGTAAAATGCATTCATTTTTTATGAATTCACAGCATATAGATAAAGGAAAATAGATTCCTTAAAATTCCATCTCACCCCAATATACCCAGGTTAAATCTTGTTACTAATTATCATTATACTATGTTTTATGTATATGTAAATATATATTCATATACAGACATAAGAGCTAGTATATTTTAAATATTTTAATTAATTATTTATTTATGAGAGAGAGAGAAAGTGGGTGCACCATGGCCTCTAGCCACTGCAAATAAACTGCAGACATATGTGCCACCATACACATCTGACTTAAGTGGGTTCTGCAGAATCAAACCTGGGTCCTTAGGCTTCACAGGCAAGCACCTTAAACACTAACCAATCTCTCTAGCCATGTGATTTATTTTATTAGAGGCAAGAGATAGAGGGATAGAGAAACAGATGGATGTGCCAGGGCCTCTAGCCATTGCAAATAAACTCCAGATGCATGTGCCACCATGCACAACTGGCCTATGTGGGACCTGGAGAATCAAACATAGGTCCTTAAGCTTCACAGGCATGTGCCTTAATCACTAAACCATCTCCAGCCCTCATAGTCACACATATACATAAGTATTTTTGTTGTCATAGAGAAACATCATTTCCTGCATATTTTTTTTGTCAGAACATATGCTTTTTTTCTGATGCTTCATGAGGATTCTTTTTGTTATGGAGTGCAGTGTCACACAAGCAAGGTGATTGACTCATGGAATGTAAGGTTGTAAGGGTCCAAAGATTGCTGAAGAGAGACCCCAGATTCAAATAGAATGAAAACAAAGAGCATTTATTCTGCAAAATTAGCCAGTATGCAGGGGTCAGCCATTCACACAAAATGGCAACCCCAAGAGGAGCATACAGCTCCTTTTAAACACAACTAGGGGAATTCCAGGCAGGTTAGGTAATCTTCTGACGTGATTGGCTAGGCAAGCAGCAGTTACAGTTGTACATCTCTGATTGGTTGAGGCAAAAGCATGTGAAACAGACATGTTTGGGCATGTTTGGACATGTTTCCAGTAATAGACTCAACCCCCAGAGCAGAAAATGGGGGCTATCTTCCCTGGCCTCAGCCCCCAGGGCACAAAATGGTGGCTAACTTCCCTGGGCACATGTCAGGGTCACTGTTGATTAGCAGCCTACCCTTTGTGGCTTTTCCCAGAATCTTCCCTGCCTATATGGGAAACTAAAACTTAGGCCTAGTTAGGGTGGCACTTTATCGGAGCCTGTCATGGCATGAGTTTGATCCTTTCATTCTCCCCTTGAGTATGGCTTCATCTCAAATCCTTCAGATGTATCCAAAGGCTCCAAAGGTTGGTACTGTTGTTTCAGAACCATTAATTTTATTATGGATAGGAAATCCTTAACAAATTTGACCAAGGCATTAATAATTCAGGGCCCACAAGGGAGGGCCAGCAGCAAGAGGATAAGGGGACCAGACCAGTTAACATCAAAGTCTTCACTTCTCTCTCTAGGTCTCCTGGGGAAGTCTCAGGGCCCAAAAGTATCCATTTGGTAGTAACAGCTCAGCACGGGTTAGTGTCTGATGTGGTCTAAACCCCAAGCAGGGTTATCACAAGGATCAGGTGGATAAAGTTTTTCATTTTTTGGTCTCTAGGGCACAGCAGAAGGTGTGAAAGGTAAGAGTTTTTGGATCCTCAGATTGAGTGGATCTTGTGGGTGGATGACAGCTCACCAAAGTCTTGGCTCCTCTTTGGGTATGTAGCCATCTGGGTCTGCATGTAGGTTGATAAGCTTCACATGTGAGTGATATATCCAGACTGGGATGCTATCTACCTTGATGGCCATTGGAGTGGTCATGGTGTAAGGGCCTTTCCAACCAGGTTCAAGAGTCTCCTTCAGATGTCTTTTTTTTTTTTTTTTGAGGTAGGGTCTCACTCTAGTTCAGGATAACCTGGAAATCACTCTGTAGTCTCATGGCAATCCTCCTACCTCTGCTTCCCAAATGCTGGGATTAAAGGTGTGCACGAGCATGCCTGGCTTCTGATATCTTTTGACAAGTACTAGGTCTCCTGGTCTGAGGGGTGTAGGGGGTAGTGTCTTTTCATAGATGGCCCATAGTTGGGGCCAGACACATTCTTATACCTGAAATAAAGCTTATAAGGAGAGAAATTTCTCATCATCAAATTCAGTTAGAATTTCTGCTTTTATATTGGGCCATAAGGGTGGGGGTCTTGTACACATGATTTCAAAGGATATCAGCCCCATAGTATAGGGGGAGTTTCAAACTTCGAAAAGGGCAAAGGGAGGGTGAGGCACCCAGTCAACTCCAGTTTCAAGGGTGGGTTTAATTAGGGTCTCCTTTAGGGTCCAATTCATTCTTTCTACCTGTCCTGAATTCTAGGGACAATACACAAAATGGAGTTTCCAATTTGTCTCCACAATTTTAACTATGGCCTGGGTTACCTGTGAGATGAAATCTGATACATTGTCTCACCCCAAAAAAACAGGTAAACCATACCTTGAAAAGATGTCATCTAATAGTGTCTTGGTCACAGTTGTGGAAGTCTCTTCTTAGTTGGAAAGGCCTCAGTCCATCCTGAAAAGGTGTTTATAAATATCAGTAAATACTTGTATCCATAAAAACCAGGTTTTATCTCTGTGAAGTCAATTTTCCAATGTATTCCTGGCTGGCTTCTTCTTTCCCTGATTCCCTACTGAGAAACTCCACTTTTCACATTTACCAGGCAGAAGGCATGGCAGCAGGCTACTGCTTCTGTGGCCTTTTGCCTCAAGTCAAAAACTTTAAGGTGGGCCCACCTAAGTCAGTCCTCAATCTTCTGTTGGCCTAGATGAGCACTCTGGTACATTTGCCTAATGAGCAGCTAGCAAAGTCAGATGGGAGGATGATCCTTCCATCAGGGATTTTGTACTATCCTTGGTCCTTATAGGCTGCTGTGCAAGTATGGATCCTCCATAGTTCTGAGTCAGTATAACTTGGTGTCTCTGGTAAGGTTGGCATTAACATTGGAGGTAGTTTTGCCACCAGGGTGGTAGAAACCTTGAGGGCTGCCTCTTTTGCTGCCTTGTCAGCCCTGTTGTTTCCCTTTGAGGTAGGCTGACCTCCTTTCTGGTGCCTGGGTCACTGCATGATTGATACCTCCCTAGGTAACCATATGGCTTGATGTTCCAAAATCTCCCATTTATTTTTAATGGATTTTCTTTCTTCAGTCAATAGTCCTCTATCTTTATAAATGGCCCCATGAGCATGTACCATTGCAAATGCATAATGGCTAACAGTACAGATATTAAATCTCTTTCCTTAGCCTAGTTGTAAGGCCTTGGTTAGGACTATCAATTCAGCTTTCTGGGAAGATGTACCTGGAGAGAGGGCTTCTGACAATACAGTTGTCTCTTTAGTTGTCACTGCAGCTCCTGCATACTGGACACCATCTTTGAGGAAGCTGATACCATCTGTATACCTGGTCAGCTCTGTCCCTTTAAGGGGAACATCCTTGACATCTGGCCAGATCTCTTGTAAAGTGCTCAAGATCATTGAGCAGTAATATATGGGACTGTCCAGATCCAGATCAGGTAGCAGTGTTGCGGGCAGCAAATTGAACCAGTGGGGGGTTGAGAAGAGGAGCCTGATAATGAGTCAGTCTGGCATTGGTTACCCACCTGTCAGGGGGCTGCTTTAGCACTCCTTCAATAACGTGCAGAGTAGTCACTCTTAGAGTTTGGCTCAAAGTTAGTTTGTCTGAGTCATTGACCAATAAGGCAGTGGCTGCTATTATTCAGAGGCATGAGGGCCACCCCATTGCCACTGAGTCTAATTTCTTTGATAGGTAATCAATTGGCCTCTTCCAAGGACTGAGAGTTTGAGTCAGTACCCCTTTGGCTATGCCTATGTTTTCATCCATGTAAAGGTGGAAAGGTTTGTGGATATCTGGCAAAGCCAATGTGGGGTCTTCAAGGAGGGCCCCTTTCAATCAAAGGAAGGCCTTCTCCATTTCTTGGGTCCATTCTAGGGAGCTTTCTTGTCCCCTCATGGCCTCATAGAGCGGCTTGGCAATTTCTGTAAATCTGGGTATCCAGAGTCTACAAAACCCTGACAACCCCAAGAACTCACTTACCTGTCATTGAGTTTTGAGTGGGGGATGTTGAGGATTGTCTCTTTGAGGGCTTGAGACAATAGGCCTTGGGCCCCCTTGAGTATGTACCCAAGATAAGTTATTTCCCTCTGACACAGCTGCGCCTTTCTGGCTGAAACTTGGTATCCCATACAGTCCATTTCTTTCAGGAAGGCCTGCTGAGCAGCAGGATCCTTCATTTGAGGCTGCTAGAAGGAGGTCTTCTACATACAGCAGGAAAGTTATTTGGAGATGGGCCTGATGGTACTCACCCAGATGCTCATGGAGTGCTTCATCAAAAATGGTGGGTGAATTCTTGAATCCTTGTGGAAATCTGGTCCATGTTAATTGCCCATTGACTCCACATTCTGGATCATTCCATTCAAAGGCAAACAGAGGCTGGCTATCTGGGGCCAGTGGCAGACTGAAGAACACATCCTTAAAGTTCAGCACCATGTACACATTGTGTTCAGTTGTCAACGTACTTAGCAGAGTGTACAGGTTTGGCACTGTGGGGTGGATGTCTTCTACCCCTTTATTAATGTTCCTCAAATCCTGCACTGGTTGGTAGTCACTGGAGTAGGGATTCTTTACTAGCAGAAGGGGGGTATTCCAGGCAGACTGACAAGGAACCAGTATCCCTTGTTTCCAAAGTTGGTTTAGGTGAGGAGTTATGCCCAGTTTGGCCTTTTGGAGCATAGGGTATTGGCAGACATGGATTGAGATGGCATTAGCCCTCAGTTGGACCATGATTGGGGACCAATGCTTGGCCAGCCCAGTCTCATTTCTTTCTGCCCATACACCTTGAATCCTTTCCCATAATTCCCTCAAATATGGGCTTTCAGGAGTAGCTTGAGAGGGTGAAGTATAGACTTCATATTCTTCCTCTGGGGACATAGTCAATACATGCACAGGACCATTCTGACTGAGAATCTGTACTCCCATGGGGCTGAAACAGATTTGTGCCCCCATTTTAGTCAAGAGGTCTCTCACCCCAGGATTGGACATGGGCACCCAGGGATGACCATGAACAAATGGGTTACTCATCCCATTCCCAAGTCCACTTTTCTGATAGTCCATGAATATTGGTTAGGTCCAGTGGCCCCCGGGTCCCATATTTTCTTGTTAGACAAGCACCCCATAGGTTATTTTAGGATAGAGTGTTGTGCCCCTATGTAGACTAGAAATTTTACTGGTTTCCCCTCCATTTTCAAGGTTACCCAGGTCTCATGGAGGGTATGTGACCCCTGACATCCACAGTTGCTAAGATCTCCTATTTCCAGGATTTTAGTATTTTTGTCCCTTTGTATTTTGGGACATTCATTTTTCCAGTGTCCCATCTCTTTGCAAAAAGCTCATTGGTCCTTCTGGAGACAGGATCAGTATTATCCTTCCCCTTTCAATTGTGGGGCTAGTTTGTTCCTTTCTCTCCCATAAGCCATGGTTTTTAATTCCCTTGGATCAGATTTTCCTGTGGCAGTCAGTAGCATTTTGGGTAATCTTCTAGTCTGTTTATCTTCTGGAGTCTCATTATTATTATAAACTTTTTCTGCTATTGCTACAAGTTCTGACATCTGCTTACCTGCGAAACGGTCCAATCATTGGAGTTTTATGTAGATATGTGGTGCCACCTAGTTGAGAAAAGCCATGTTCACGGCAGACTGGTTTTCTCTTCCTTCCAGGTCCAGGAGTTTATAAGTCAATAATGCTTCTAGTAGCCTCTCTAAAATGGCCCCTGGGCTTTCCTCCTTATCTTGTATAACCTGTTCTACCTTAGATAAATTTGTGGGCTTCCTTGCAGCCTCTTGGAGACCCCACATCTTAATTTGGCAGTAGACTCTCAGTCTCTCCTTAACTGCAAAGCTGTTGGGATCCCAATCCAGGCAGATTAAGGGAAAGGCTACATCCATGTCAGCCTGCACATTTGTGGGCTGACCATTAGGTCCAGGAGCCAGCTTGGGGGCAGCAGCTAGAATTTTCTCCCTTTCCTCCATAGTAAAAAAAACCTGTAAGAGCTGGTGACAATCATCCCAAGTGGGCTGATGGGTTATCATTATGTAATCTAACAAGTCTAGGAGGGCTGAGGGCTTGTTAGAAAACTGTGGATTCTGCATCTTCCAATTACATAAGTCACTGATAGAAAAAGGGATATGACTCACAAACTGCTGGCCATCCTGATCAGGGGGAATGGGGGCAGTTGCCCATAGAGGTAGCACAATTGTTGTGGAATCTGCCAGTCTTGTGGTCCTGGGCAGTGTATGGGGAGGTCTTGTCATGTTTCCTCTTTCTTCCCCTAGGCCTGACTTGGCAGCTACCACTTGTGGCTTCTGGTGCAGCGGCAGGTACATAGGGAGGTGGTTAGGGGTCGTCCTCAGGGACAGAAGGGAACAGGACAACTGGCTTGTGATCCTTCAGTGGTACTGACGCCTTGACTGACAAGATTGCTGGGGCTGGTGGTAAAAAGGGGCACAACCAAGGAGGGGGACTTTTCACTAGATATTGCCAGACCGTGATGTGTGGGACCTGGCCATGATGTCCAGGAGTCCAATGCACAATACCTTTAACTTTGTAAATGGTGGGGAGGAGGAAGGTGCCTCCCTCTGGCCATCCCACATTGAAAGTAGGCCATTCATTCCTGCAAAATATAGTTACTTTCCCCAACCATACTGTTAAACCCCGATGGCCTGCCAGGTGTCGGAAATTCTTAAAGTGTGACTGGACTAGGTCCAGTGGGGTGGAACTTGTTATCTGTCCCACCGTGTCTCACAAGAAATACAAAAAGGAGGAAGAAGACACAAACACACAGACACAGAAAGAAATTTCCCAGGAAGTGAAAAAGAAACCAAAATGATGCTGACAATGGCCTATCCCATGAAATGGCTCCACCAGACGGGCATGACCTGTCAGTATTTATCAAAAAAAGAATCAGAGTGGAGCTCTCAGGCTCCAACAGATGAGGGACCAGAGCCTAAGAGGAGCACACAGGATCCTTTTAAGCATAACTAGGGGAATTCTAGGTGGGTTAGGTAATCTTCTGACGTGATTGGCTAGGCAAGCAGAAGTTACAGTTGTAGTCTCTGATTGGTTGGGGCAAAAAAGGGTGAAAAGGACATGTTTGGGCATGTTTGGACATGTCTCAGAACTGGCTTAGCCCACAGAGGACAAAATGACAACTATCTTCCCTGGTCTCAGCCCCTAGTGCACAAAATGGCAGCTATCTTCTCTGGCCCTATATCAGAGTAACTGTTGATTAACAGCCCACACTTTCTTCATAATTGTACCCAGAAGTATTACCAGACTCTCTGAGAAACTGAAACTTAGGCCTATTTAGGGTGACACTTTACTGGAGCCTGTCATTGCATCACTTTGGTCCCTTCAAGGCAAAGTTTATTACTGTGTAAAAAAAAAAAAAAAGAAAAAAAAATGAAATTCTGGTATCCCAGGTCTGCACCCCAGAGGGAATCTCATGGGGGCAGCCCTGAACTGTTCAGAGTGTCATCTTTTATTGTTAATAACCATAGTGTTAGAGAAAAAAAAAAAAAAAAAACCGGGGTGGGTGTTAAATCCTAAATCACAATTTACATGTGACAATTACAGCCATAAAAGTAAAAAAAAAAAAAAAGGAACTTGTAAACAGATCTTTTGGTCTGTTACAAGAAGTGCCATGTGGGAGTGTGAGGTAGGCCTGTGACCAGGAGTCTTGCTTATATTAAGGAGTTGTTCAACAATGCAGGTCCCAGGAAATGATGTTCCTCCCAGCAGAGCCTCTTGTTTACCTGCCATTAGCAGAGTTTCCTACAAGGAAGTGACTTCTATATTTCTGTAGGCTAGGTATAAAGAAATGTAGAAAATATAATATTTTGCTTTCTTTACCGTTCCTCCTCTGACATGGCACTGAGTTAAATCTGTGATTTGTGAAGTTTGTTTAGCTTCAGACTGGGGGTGATATATTGTGTCCATAATACTGTAAGCTTAACAGAACTAATTTCATTTTTTATATATCCACTTAGAGTATTAATAATGCATGCTCCTATGGTAAGTCTTAAGAGTAGTAGTATCAGGGGGCCAGCAATAAAAGAGATAAGAGAAGTTTGTCATGGAGAACAACTAAACTTAGACTGAAAACAATTATTATTTTATCTGGTGGCATTCATAAGTCCCCTTCTTTAATAAAACATAAGTCCAATACTCTTTCATTTTGTCCCCTTTTGTTTGACAGCCATTGGAGTGGTTAGGATGACCTGGTGGAGTCCCTTCCAATGTCCCAATACTTCCCAATACAGTGCCTCTTGATCCAAGATGTTACCATGCTAAAAAGGATGGGGGCAAACTGGGTGTGTCTGAAAATCAGCCAGGGGGACTGCTGGAACAATGTACTCCTGGATTCTTTTCATAAAACAGAAGAAACCTTTCATTAGTATAATTAGTTATCTGTTTAATATCCATCAGGGCATTCCATATAGAATTTTTTGTTGTTGTTTGTTTGTTTTTTGAGGTAGGGTCTCAGTTTTAGCTCAGGCTGACCTGGAATTCTCTATGTAGTCTCAGGGTGGCCTCAAACTCACGGTGATCCTCCTACCTCTGCCTCCTGAGTGCTGAGATTAAAGGCATGTGCCACCATACCCAACCCATATGTAATTTTAAATGGGGTATTTTTTTTTTAAACATATCTGTTACATCTGGCCTAAACAGGGTGAAGAGGAGTCCCATCCATCCTTTGCCAGTCTCTACAGTTAATTTAGTCAAAGTCTCCTTCAAGGTCCAATTTATCCTTTTTACCTGTCCTGAACTTTGGGGATGATAGACACAATGTAATTTCCCATTAATCCCCAGAAATTTAGTTAGGTTTTAGAGATTTTTGACATAATGGAAGGACCATTATCTTTTCTTATCCTGAGGTGAAACCCATATCAGGGAACTATCTCCTCTAACAATTTCTTAGTCACTATTTGGGCTGTCTCAGAATTGGTTGAGAAATTTTTTATCTATACTGAAAAGGTATCAACCTAAACAAATAAATATATATATATATTTATATTGATCTGGCTTTACATCTGTGAAATTAACTTCCCAATATCTACCTGGCTCATTTTTTTTTTGTTATTTTGTTTTGTTTTTTGTTTTTTCATCCCCATCAGTGGTATCTTACCAGAGGAGTCATTCAGCTGTGGTCAGCTTAGAGCTGGACAGGCAAAGAGGCATACTGTGACTGGAATCAAAGAGTGTGAGGCCTGTCCTTTGCAGAGTTGGGGATGAGGTACACACATGGAAAAAATAGTTCTTTGGAGCTGAGTAAGAGATAAGAGAAAACTTTCCTGCCCTATTATCTTCAGGGTTCTAGTCACCCTAACTCTACACCCCTTTATTTCTTCCTCTCATGAGAAGACACTCTAACTGCTGCTAGGGGACAAAGGATGAAGATGTCATCCTTTACTATTTCTGGTTGAATTGGGTACGATGTTGTGGCATTTAAAGAGTGTTTCTCAGAGAGGGGAATTATTCTAAAGGAAACGGGAAGTGTATTGATGGAATGCAGGAAGAAAGTCTTAGAAGAGAACATTGGGGAGAAAGAATAAAAGTAAGGCATCAATGAGAAATTAGGACATAGAAAACTGGTCCTTCTTGTGGTTGAAGGAAGAAAGGTAGACAGAGTTGGACTGTCTCAAGACCATCTGAGCATGAACTGGCTGAGATTTTCTTCTTGAACTGTTCAACGAATTGCACAGTAGTGTTTAACAAGGCCTGAATCTTTTTCCATGTGGCTTGTAAAACACATGAGATATTAGCAGAGTTATCAGAAATATATACAACACATTTAACCTTGATAATAGAGAGCCATTGGGTGCCATTAAAGGTTTTACAAATATATTTTTGGTCTCAGAATTTACTTATATATTTTATATTTGAATATAACCCTTTTGACAGCTATATCTGTATCTATATCTATATCTATCTATCTATCTATCTATCTATCTATCTATTTATGTATATGATAACAAAAATGTCTTAAGGTATTAATTATTTCCCCTCTTGGAAAGCTCTTATTGTATTACTTAATAAACTGTTCATATATTTATGGTTTTTTTTTAGTCTTTGGTTATACATTTCTCTCTGAGTGTTTAAGACCATGCAGATAGCCAAAATTTAATCAAGAATTAATTTTGGAGGTCACTAATGGCTCTCCAAAGGAGACTTTAGGGAACCAGGAGGAACCCTACAGCTTACTGGTGTTTTCTGTCTGTTAAGATGAGTCAGAGCCATGGTGGCCAAGTAGTTTTTCCATCTTTGGGAAGCCAGGAGGACTGATTGCTCCTCAGTTGTGAGTCTCCTGTTTCAGACTGTACACCAACTTTTGCTTGGGTCTCCGAATCCTCCCTGCTCAGGAACATAGGTGACTTACCAGGGGGTCGGTGTAGAAGTGTCCTATCATCTCCAGTGGCCATATGACCTAGGAGCACAAGCCAAAATATTGGCCCTTTTTGCTCCAATGATTCTAATTGGTTTTGGCTTCTGCACAAGTAATTAACACACTTAGAAAGGAAGTTACACCAGCCAGGATATATGTACATATAGAGCACATTTGACTACTGAAATAGATTTAGTTAAAGAATGGCACAGGAGCCAGGCATGGTGGTGCATGCCTTTAATCCCAGCACTTGGGAGGCAGAAGTAGGAGGATCACTGTGAGTTCAAGGCCACCATGAGACTACATAGAGAATTCCAGGTCAGTCTGAGCTAAAGTGAGACCCTACCTCAAAAAAACCAAAAAAAAAAAAAAAAAAATGGCAGAAGAGCTTCTTAAAATCACTTTGTCTAACCCTTTAATGTTTTTTTCCCCCCCCATGGAAGCATAAGTCATATCTGAGGCATAGAAAGTAGAGTAGGCACATCTTATACTTTAATTTTCTAATAGTGATAAATACAGGCAGAACCTATTAGCTGTCTTGAAAACAATATCAATTAATTTACAACAAACCAATTAATTTAACCTAGAAATTCCCAGAAAAGGAAAAGTAAGACAGTATAAAGTTTTAGCACCTATGTTTGAAAACAACTTTCATTAGTTCAGATATCTGTGTGGGTACCAATTACACAGAGTACACTGGAAACAGAGCCAGAGCTTAAAATTAATTTTCTCAGATGAGGGCCATTGTTTGAGCATCAGGCTGTCCCCTAATGTAGAGAATATGTCTTAAGAGTTAATTTTGTTATTAGCACTGGACTTAAGATGCCAGGAATGATATAGTTATTTTACATTCAAGAATCTGGTCTTAGTTGAGCCAAAACAGCCAGCTAAATTCTAATACAACCCTTGACAAATCTGTTTTGAAAGAAAAAAAAAAAAACACCATTTGACAACCAATGATTTTAGCTTACTCTTGACAACCGTTGGTTTTATACCATACAAATTTTTATTAACATTAAAAAAATTATGTCTTACCTATGACTTAAATTTGATAAAGCTTTAAGCAAGCTAACCCCAACATATTTTAGCCTGGATATAAGCTTTCTGTTCCTTCTAAAAGTAAATTAATTTTAGTCAAAATTTGGTCTTTTCAGATCTCTGACATCCTTTCTACATACACACATCTTTATCCACATACTTTAACAATCTGATTTAAGTTCCACTCAAAAAGTATTTTTTAATAAGTATTCTAGGTCCAACATTGAAAAATACCTTTCTAGTTTCTTTAATCATCTCATCTCAACCCATAATTAATCATTCTTATAAGGCTATTACAAAAAAAACTACACCAATTTGATTAATCTTATTACCCACTGACAAAGAAGCAAGTAGTCTGTCTTCAAAGAGTTAACCATCTTATTATTAGAAATTTGTAGAGAAAAAACCTTCCTTAGTATTTAGATCACCAAAAAATCTCTACGTGACCACGAGACTTGCTTTCTAACACCACTATATATACTTTCAGATTTTATATAATTATTTATTTGAGATAGCTCCTATTAATAAAATTCATGAGATACATTTTCTATGAATACAAGGAAAAACATGACAACCATTTTGGTGATAATCTTTACCAATACCTCTAATATATTTGGAAATGCTTTAATTAGGAGTTACTAAGGCACATTTTTGTTTCTATTTTGGGGCAGGCTGGCCTCTAACTCAGGCCACTTGCCTCCTCCTTTTAAGTAACAGGACATTATAATCTTTTAAAGTAGCTGGCAAATTGTGAGTCACAACCTCAGAGAGAGTTTTGTTGTTTTTAATAATCCTCTCTGTAAGTTGAAGTTGAACTAGAACATAAACTCAGTAATTATATGTATGATATTGTGTAACAAAGTATGGCATTTTTTATGTAAAATTTAAGCTCAACATAGGCTTCAGTTAAATCTGGCTTTTAAATACAAAAAACAAAACAAAACAAAAAACTTGAAATAAATCAAATGTCAAGAAAAACTTTAGGAAAGATCTGTTGTACTATTTGGATTAATAAAGAAACCAAAGGTGTCTATAAACAGTGTCTTATTTGTTTAAAACCCACAAAAAGAGGAAATATCAGGCACAGTTCAAATTAAAATTATGTACTTATATTTATCAAGCTATTTAAAAGTTACATTGTTTAAAATGTGGAGTCAGGCTATCATATTGGAACCTCCTGTCTTAGCTTCCCAAGTAGCTAGGAGAATAGCCTATCTTATTTTGTTTTTTATTCTTTTTTATTTTTATTTTTTTTAAATTTGAGAGCGACAGACACAGAGAGAAAGACAGATAGAGGGAGAGAGAGAGAACGGGTGCGCCAGGGCTTCCAGCCTCTGCAAACGAACTCCAGAGGCGTGCGCCCCCTTGTGCATCTGGCTAACGTGGGACCTGGGGAACTGAGCCTCCAACCGGGGTTCTTAGGCTTTACAGGCAAGCGCTTAACCGCTAAGCCATCTGTCCAGCCCAGCCTATCTTATTTTGTTCTTTTTTTTTTTTTTTTTTTTTTACTTAAGATCTTTGTTTTAAAGATTTTTGTTTTCAACAGAATGATTTTGACCCATATCTTCAAAGATGAGGACAAGACAAATGAAAACAAAACCAAACACAACCATGCTAGCAATAAAGACTCTCCCGACATTGCCACATGGCTGCCAAACCAAAACTGATCAAGAAACAGACATGCTGTCAAACCAAAACTGAACCAGAATCAGACCTCTGTTTGAAATCATTGAACAGAGCCAGATAGGGTCAAGGACTGCCCTTGATCCCTCATCCAGGGGAAATAATACTGCGTCCAGTTTCCTTCTTAGACCCAGAAAATCACACAAAACCAGAAAACCAGGGGGAATAAAAAAAAAAAGGAAAAACCAAAAGAAGTTTGAAAAAAGCATCTCCGGAGGTTTCTTACCTAATAAAGGTGGGGGGGGGCGGGGAGGGCAGCAGTCCTAGACAAAAGTTCCTCATCAATGGCTTGCCACCAACTCTAAAACTAGTAACATGCAGACTGATGGAGATATGGTTCTCAGGGTGAGACTAGGGGTATTTCCCTGGCACAGTCACCCCAGAGTTGGGGAGGTTGGTTGTGAAATATTGATCCTGGATGAGCCCCCAAGATGTTATGGTGTCCAGTATTGCACAAGTAAGCCCATCAACACACAGAACGTGAGGCAAAGTTTTATTGGGTTAAAAAAGAAAGAAAAGAAAAAAAAAAAAAAGAGAAAGCTTGGTGTATTAGGTATTCACCCCAGAGAGAATCTCAGGGGGACAGCCCTGAACTGTTCAGAGTGTCAGCTTTTATTGGAAATAACCACATGGTGTTGGGAGAGGGGGGGAAACCCAGGATGGGAGTTAAACCTTAAATCGCAATTTATATGTGACAGTTACAGCCATAAAAGTTAAAAATAAATAAATAAATAAAGGTACTTGTGAAGAGATCTGTTGATCAATTACAAGAAACACCACCTGGGAGGTGTGAGGTAGGCCTGTGACCAGGAGTCCCGGTTATCTTAAGGAGTTTTTCAAAAATGCAGGCTCCAGGAAGTGCTATTCATCCCAGCAGAGCCTCCTGGTTACCTGCCATTAGCAGAGCTCCCTATAAGAAAGTGACTTCTATATTTCTCGAGACTAGGTATAAAGAAATGTAGAGAGATATAACATTTTGCTCTCTTTACATTTCCACATCCCATGGCTTATATTCTATGCCTAATTAAAAACAAATATTTACAGAAAACAGCCACAAAATATGGACCTTGGGTAAGGTATGGCAGTGACACATTATACTATGGAAAATTCAGCTCAAAACTAAATTACTCCAAGTGTTGGTTTATAAGAAGCAGAGCACTAACTCAATTTGGTGTTCAAATACAATAGTGAACTTGATTTATTTGATGCATAACAATAACCTACTGGAATAAGGGAGATACAGCAGTTGAAACATGGCAGTGGGTGAGAGGAATGAACAAGGATCTGCATCTGCCCATTTTCTCTATAACTCAGCCTTAATGTTTTAATGAGTTGAGTTAACTAACAGTGGTTTCCAGACTAATAACTTTAGAAAAATCATGATCAAAGAATAAAAAGATGTCAGCAAGCAAAATAAAGATGCCCTGAGTTTTCATATCCAAAATTAGATTTAATGTGTTTGATTTATTTGAGCTAACTTTTGGCAATATATTGTGTAATGAATCCCACACATATGCTAGGTGGGCAGGATTTTTTTAAATCTCTCTCTTTTTCCCTTTTCTTTTTGCTTGTAAATAACAATGTAGAGATAAAAATGGTAACAATGCATGTTCATGTGATAATGGTGCAAGGAAAAATGTGTGTTTTAAATAGTCTCAAAAATGCTCATTTCCCTCTTCTTTGAAATATAAAACATTTTATTTACTTATTTACATTCAGAAAGACAGAAGAGACAGAGAGAGAACAGCAAACAAACTCCAGATGCATGGGTCACTTGGTGCATCTGGCTTTATGTAAGTGATGGGGAATGTAACCCCAGGTTGTTAGGTTTTGCAGGCAAGTGTCTTAACTGCTGAGACATCTACCCAGCACCTATTTTTGTCTTGATTAACAGCTACAGCAGAAATTCTCCAATGTTAGTGTGGATCTCAGTCACCTACAAGCCAAAAAAATGGGAATACTAGCATCCCAGAGCTGAAATAGAGCCAAATGTCAGTATTTTCTCCAACTTCTCAAGGCAGTCCCAATACTCACTGAGGGTTGAGAATATCAGATAAAAGGGATATGGTTTTAAAATTTTAGGTGATTTGATGGGCTGGTAAGGTGGCTTAGTTTTCAAGAAGAATTCTTATGCAAGCATGAGGCCCTCATGGGGTCTGAGACCATATCTGTTCATATCTTCAGAAGTCTTGTAAACAGCCAGGCATAGCCATGCATGTCTTTAACCTCAGTCCTGTTGATTGTGGATACTGAATAATAACTGACATTTGTTAACCACGAGCCCTGAAATAAGAAATTTCTGGCATGGAAAACAAAGAGGCATGTGAGTGATACAGGAGGATACCCAATATTCCACTCCAGTTGCTACAGGCAATCACATGGAGGGCTATATTAGCACATTCAAGAGCACATATCACATACACACACCATACTACACACATGCATAAAACTTTAAATTATTTAAATTAAGCTTATACTTTGCATTCTAAACTTTGTACCTATATTCATTTACCTATTACATTCAACCATAGGGAATATTCTGCAAACTTGAAAGCCACACTACATCCACTTAGTGAATTTAGGGTTTCTTGCAAAATAGCATATGTTTGATAAGCTATTTCATATGCTCAGGAAAGATCTGGCTTCTGTTAAGTTATAAATTTATTTTCAAATCCTTCTTTGTCTACAATCCACAGCTTGTGATCTGATAGATGAATTTCCTTCCTTTCTTCCCCTTCAGATTGGCACAGATTTTCCTTGTTTCGGGAGATAGTTTAATAATCTGTGGTGACTTTCAAGAATATCTAAATACTCTTTAGATACCTTGTTAATTTTTCATTAATAACAGTTGTGATAAGGTGATAGCTTTGTTATGTTACCAACATGTTGAAATATAATATGATGTGTTATATGGCATAGCATTTATTCAATCTTAATAGCAATGTGATAGATACTTAAAATGTATTTTGCAAATGTGATTTCAGTTTTTAGTTTAGTCAGTGAAGGTAACAATTAGTATTATCTTCAGCTTTTATGTGGTTGCTAGTAATCTGAGTCAGGGCTTTATGCTTGTGTTACAATCATTTTAAAAGTGGAGACATCTCCCCAGTGGTCCTACACATGCTGAAGAAAAACATTTTAATAAGATTTATAATATTTATATGTTTTTGATTTATCTTCTGAATGTCCTCCTTTGACTTATTTTATAATTAAATTGTCATATTTATATATTTTCTATTGATATGCTTTCCAGTAAGCTAATCTTTTCTTAGCTACTTAGAGTAATTTACTTATTTTATTTTGTTTTCTCATTGGACATATTCATTTTTGAAAATTTTTCTTTGATACTTTTATTTAAGTTTAGTTTGCAGAAAGTGAAATGAAAGATCTTCATGTAAATTTTAATTTGCTTGATCTGATCCATGCATTACTGTAAACAGCATCTGGTCAAGGTATAATATATGCTGTCTCTTCAGAAATCTCTATTATATACTTTCCTGTACATTGTACTCACATGTCATTTAAAAACTGTAAATTATTCCCATTTGAATTTTAATATAATTTTATTTTGAAATTCTCCATATTTTCCTGACACCATGCAGATTTCCTCTATTTTCTTTAATATGTGCATTTTAATGCTATCTGGTAATTCTTGTATCTGGATCACTAATCTAGTATTTTTTTTTTTTTCTGAGGTAGGGTTTCACTCTAGTCCAAGTTGACCAGGAATTTACTATGTAATCTCCGGATGGCCTTGAACACTCCACAACCTCTCTACCACTGCCCTCTAGTGCTGGGATTTAAGGCTGCACCACCATGCCTGACCACTAGTCCTTTTTTTTTTTCTTTTCTTTTTTTTTGTAATTATGTTTCTTTTTGAATGGTACCTTCTCTCTTTGCTCTCACTATTCTTTACTGACTGACATCTGCTCAGTATAAGAGAACCTGCAGAAGCTCCAGAGTATTTCTTGTTATTTTACTGGAGAGTGACCATATTTCACTTTTCAAATCACACAGGGACAGATTACATTAATCCAGTTAATGCAGCAGATTTGAAAATAGCTTGCAGTTTTGGCAACGTTCAATTTATGTATGGCTAATCTTATTTTAGGTGTGTTGCCCTAAGCCGTTCCACTAAAACCTGCTAGAAGCTTTTCCATTTGCAGCTCTAGAGCTCAACCGTGTTTAAAGAGCTTTAGAGTATGACCAAAGTTCACTTATTTTTTTTTCTTCTCATTTCATGTCAGTTTAACTTTTATCCTTTCTACTCTTTGAGGCTTTGGGACTCTGCAAATGACTTTCATGGGTCAAATTTGCATGAATTTTGGACCTTTGGAACTGCATTTCTAGTCTCATCTCTATCATCATGCCCATATTTGATGGAGATCATAGGGCACAAGTCACTGTGTGTCAGAGAGGATTCTCAGGGTTTGGCACTGGGTCCAGAATTTATTAATACTACCAGCAAATAATGATGAATTCATACTTATTCCACATTTCACTTCCTTCCATACAAACATCCTCTCTAGTTTTCATAACTTCTTCAGCCTTACCAAGTATGTTGTCAAAGCTAGTGATGTGGCTCAGAGGTAGAGCACTTCCACACGCCCCGCCCCCCCCCCCCCCCCCCCCCCCCGTTGAGGGGCTCTGGGCTCAATACCCACTATAAAGAAAAAAAATGTTTTGGTATATTTTATGAAACATGGTAAATAGAATGTAACACATCACGTTCTATAGTTGAAGTTTTAAAGCCAAATTATAGCAATAAACTGTTATTAAGCTAGTCAACCAAAAGCTTATGCAGTTGAATATTAGGTGATGGAACAGTTCAATTGGTAGTACAAATACTTGAAGACTCACTGTTTGAGGGAAATGAATTATAATTTTAAAATCATTCTCATATAATTATTTCATATCAAACCAGATGTACAACAAAGGAAACATAAGTTGAAGAAACACTATAAATTTGGTAAAATTATGATTAAAATGCATATTGAAAGGAGAAATTAAGTTAAATATATACTGAATAGTCACAGTGATAGAAAATAAAATCAGCTATTTTTTTTGAATAAGAAATGACATAAACACGACCCAATCATTTGAAGTTTATTTGTAATTTATCAGTGTTTCCAATAAATTGCAAAAAATGTGAAAATCACTAAAATAATCATAAAACTATGATTAGGAACCAAAACTCTAGACACAATAAAATATGAATAGCAGAGAAGTTTTAATATTAAGATATAACTTGAAGCAGAAGGAGTGAACACAAAGCATATGCACTTGAAGATTTGGCATGTGGGAAGGATGGCATTTGAATCCTCAGGGAAATGCTAGCATTCCCCAAGATGTGACAATGTAACAGCAAATGCAAACAAGATAAATCATGAATTTGAGAGGAGAATATTTTAAACTTTCAAAGCCATTTTTATTTTAGCCTATATAAAAATATTATATAACAGGTACCTCAACTCACTCATCGAAATCATGAACATTATATGAAGCTTGTATTTTTTTAAAGACTACAATTAAGTTAAATTAAATAAACTACATAAGTAACTGGTATGCAGATGGCATATCAACATGCAAGGTGTGAATATTCCACTATGTTAGCACTTGAGATTCACTTTAGTAGGATTTATCCAATTGAAGAAGTGTTCATTTAGATATATTTCAAAGCATATATCTAAAAAGTGCCAAGGGTAATAAATAACAAAATGTATTTGGTATATACTATAGACTAATTAAAAGGGCATATGCCTTTTATAATCTTCAGAAATGCTGGTATTTATTTACAAACATGATATTCACAAGGATGTTTAAAAATTATAAGGTTTTACTGAAAACCGAAAATATTTTAAGTGATAGCTATATAAACATAGCAAAAACAAAATTAAAATAATTAGCTATTTCCCACATTTAAAGACAAAATGATGAGTATATATATATATATATATATATATATATATATGTATATTTCTACATATAAGAAATAGAACATTAACTAGATGAGATAGACAAATTAATTATAAAATCCAGACAACAATTGACAATTGACTTATAAAACATGCAAATGACAATAAATGTATATTTTTACTTGCCTCATATGAGATAAAATTCAAGTCAAAGTATTCATATATATGTATTATTGATTTATCTTTGTTTCTGTGAGACTGGGTCTCTTGACCAGGGCTGGTTGGCCTTAAACTCTCTATATTTGTAGCCAAGGATGGCCTTGAGCCTCTGGTCCTTCTTCCTTTGCTTCTTCCTCTGTCTGTTGTCTGTGATTAGTATCATGAACTACCACACCAGCAAAAAATAGGTGTTAAGCTATTAGGGATACTGTGGGAAATTTCCCACTCATATCTGGGTCTTACCCTCAAGGCAACTTTTTTAATGTTTTCTTTTCTTTTTTTTGTAATAATTCCAAATGATTGAAAATCCGGAACACATGCTGCCAAGGTATGTCAGATGAGTGTCCCTCAGTCTGTATATGCAAAGCAAGTGGTCTTAAGTTCACATGTCAGATTGTTTCTAGAAGCTAAAATGGTCCAGGGACTAACTTTTTAATTTATGCATACTGTATTGGGGTCCTTTGGAATAGGTGCCTTAAGATTAAAAATATAAAATGTGACAGACAAAAAGCTTAATTTAAAAAATTACTGTCATATGAACCAGCTGTTTAGAAAAATTCAACAAGAAAATAAGCATAGGGGCAAGAAGCTGAAGCTTCCTAAAATCAAATTAATGCTTCAAAGCAGTCACATATCAATATAAGTACTCATTATCAAAGAATTTTGAAAATAATAGCATGAATTTAATTAATTATTGAGAATATTGTAGTAAACTGATTCTCAATATTAAAGCAAATTGACAACACGAGTAAGAATTAGTTTTATCAGTTTCTTAAAGTTTTTTATGGTCTGTGCTAGAGAACTTGAAAATTACTGGAATGTCTATTGTAGCATTTTTTATTTGTTTTGTTTATTTTTACTGTCATAAAATTAATATGACAAAGATCACAATTTACCTATTTTAAAGTGTACAAGTTGAATGATGTTTACTGCTTCCACCATTTGCTCCATCACACCCCAATGAAAATACATCTCTATTAGCAACCAGTGCAGCTTGCCCTCCCTCCATTTCCTGGTAGCCACTAAGCCACCTGAGGTGTGGCTACAAGCTAGCATAAATCTCATTTCTTTACTCACATTGTCAAATGTAAAAATGGTTCAGTCTTATAATAGAGTCTCAGTATAGAATGTTTCCCCTCAAGTTTATAACTTTCCATCACACTTGAAAAGGGTACATTTTACACACCTTTTAGCATATCTAGGATTGGTTGCACTTGAAACTTATTAAACTTAAATCATAGCTATGTAAACACAATATTGGATTGCAATGTCACAGTATAAAATTGATATATTTGGGGGTGGGTAACAAGGGATGGGGGAATACACAAAACTAAAGATGCTATTAATATTATAGAAATCTACTCCTTTGTTTCTTAATTAAAACATAACTTTTGTACAAAAAATATTGGTATCAAGAAAGAGAGACAGAGAGAGAGTCAGAGAGAGAGAGAGAGAGTTTGGGAAGAAGTACACTGCTGGGATATAGAAAGCTTGACCATAAAATTATAGGTTGTTATTGGAAAATTTCAGATGCATGATTCTTGCATTGCAAACTATTGCTGGGGGGGGGGCTAAAAGGCCCCCAAATCAGTGTTTGCCATTGCCAATATGCTTGATTATCCACAAGAACTAGATGGTAAGGCATTATTACCATGTGTTGACAGAACAATGAGAAATCAAGCTGGAACTGAGATGGAAACCATCACCCTATTGGCTAGCTGTCAGTGTTGGAAAGCACTATTTAAGCTGTCACTGGAGAAAATGTCATCAAGAGTCTGAAGTCAATGTGGATCCTACAAACTACAAAATCATCGGCCATGCAAGATGTACCCACTACTACATTAGATGTCATAGTGTCACATGAGTTATAGGGCTTATCAACTGCCCTCTGATTGGACATGAGGTATGTTCAGTAGGAGGGAACTCTTGTACAGTACTGAGAACCAAGGCAAAAGCTTCCTAGTGGAAACCTTTCATCGTTCTTTGGCTAAAAGAAGAGTTTATGCCCATTGTTGCAGTTAGGTTCGCATTGCTGTTAGAAATCAAAAGCAGCTTGTGGGAAAAAGAGATATATTTTGACTTATAGACTCAAGGGGAAGCTTTACAATGGCAGGGAAAACGATGGCATAAGCAGAGGGTGGACATCACCCCCTGGTCAATATCAGGTGGACAATAGCAACAGGAGAGTGTGCCAGACATTGGCTTAGGGAAACTGGCTATAACACCCATAAGCCTGCCGCCAACAATACACTCTTCCAGGAGGCTCTACTTTCCAATTGCCATCAGCTGGGGAACCTAACCTACAGAACACCTAAGTTTATGGGGGCCACCTGAATAAAACCACCACACCCATCAAAAACACAAACAAGGGCTGGAGAGATGGCTTAGCAGTTAAGCACTTGCCTGTGAAGCCTAAGGACCCCGGTTCGAGGCTCGGTTCCCCAGGTCCCACCTTAGCCAGATGCACAAGGGGGCGCATGCATCTGAAGTTCGTTTACAAAGGCTGGAAGCCCTGGCGCGCCCATTCTCTTTCTCTCCCTCTATCTGTCTTTCTCTCTGTGTCTGTCGCTCTCAAGTAAATAAATTAAAAAAAAAAAAACACAAACAAAAAACCCTAAAATGTATGTTTAGCGCCTTTGATCAATACTACTCTCACTCTTGGATAGAGAACCTGCTTTTGGCAGATGACTGTGAATACCAGGCAAACTCAAGACTCATTAAAAAGGACAAGAAGAGTAAGACCAGTGCCTAGTACTAGAAAAGCCATCTCTATCATACCCGTCAGGGCCCAATAAACATTGCAGAGGGAGTGGTAAATTTAATGTGAGTGATGCTCTCACTTCTCCATGGAGATGGTGTTAGACACTGAGGGAACTCACCAAAATTGAACATCAGAGGCTGTTGAGAAAACAATACTAAAGGATACTCTAACACAACCTCCAAGGCTCAGGGAATATTGTGGGGCAGGAGGCCAAAAGAATGAGTCATAGGGTGGGAAAGCATAATATGAGGAATGTCCTTCTGACATGAACTGACTGGATGCATTCATGGTCCCAAAGTGATTACTTATGCTCTCACCCTTACTGGAATTTGGATAGGGGAAATTGAACAAAAGAGAATTCCATAATGGGAACTATGTCAATGTATTAAAGTTCCCAATGAAAATTATTTGTAAAAGCTTATACCAGAGATGACTAAGTGATATGTAGACAAGCACTCAGCATAGTTTGATGGGCAATGGGATGACACATGCCCCAGGTCATAAAGAATGGGATGGTAATTCAAATGGCTTATTACTTACAATTCATAAACTGTTTCTGGAAGTTTTCATGTGATGATTTAGGATCACATGAATAATAGAAAGAATAGAAAGTGACTCAGTTGTTAAAGGAAGACTTCTGGAATTTGAGGAACTGCCAAAGCTTTCCCACAGAAGCTTCACCATTTGGCTTGCCCACACCACATAATTAACAGTCAGTAGGCATTATTATAGTCAGTTCAGTAGATATGAAGTGATATATCATTATGTTTTTTGAATTGTGTTTCACTAATTAATATAATATATATAATCAATATTATTTTTTTTCCTATGGTAATTGGCCATTGGCTTATTCTCAATGGAAAACTATCTATTCATGCTCTTTATCCATTTGAAAAACTAGTTGTCTTTGTATTACTGTTGTTTATTTATTTTCATTGAGTGTGTGCTTGTGTGTGTATGTGGTGTGTGTGTGTGTGTGTGTGTGTGTGTTGTGTATTCATGTGTGTGTAGATGTGCATATCCCATATGTACATGTGTGAAGAGCACATTGGATATACTCCCCTGATATCCAATATGTGTTTCTTTAGATGGAGTTTCTCACTGAACCTGGACCAGCTGTTTTTGGTCAGACTGACCAGTGAGCTCCAGAGATTCTTTTGTCTCTGCTCCCTACAGGAATGGTGTTACAGACGTGTATGCTCATATCTAGCACTTTACAAAGGTGCTGGGAACCATACTCAAGGCAATCATGCCCCTGAAAACCTACATACTTACATGGCAGGCAAGCACTCCCATCTCCCAGCACCATATTGTTGGATTTTGACATATTTTATGTTTTCTAGATAATAGAACTTACAGACATATGAATTATGAATATATTTTTAATTCCTGTTATATATTACCTTTCTTGACATTGCTCTTTTTATTAATTAATTAGCTTGGATCACTTTTCTTTTAATGTATTTGGGGTTACAGTCAATAAATTGTACCTTAATGAACAATTGTGAAGGTATATACAGATGTGTCCTTCCCAGGACTCTAAAGCTTTATCTATTACCTCTATGCCTGATTCATTTGGTATTTGGCATGAGATTGGGTTGGATATCCAGGTGTTGATATCTCAGTATTTGCAAGTACTCTACAATGTCTATTAAATCTATTGGCAAACTTCCTGAAAATAATCTTAACATCATTTTTTAAATATTTAACTGTTGTTGTCCATGTTTTATGTTTATTTTTATCTATTTATTTGAGAGTGACAGACAGAGGGAGAAAGAGGCAGATAAACAGACAGAGGGAGAGAGAGAGAGAGAGAATAGGTGTGCCAGGGCCTCCAACCACTGCAAACGAACTCCAGATGCATGTTCCCCCTTGTGCCTCTGGCTAATGTGGGTCCTGGGGAATTGAGCCTCAAATCAGGGTCCTTAGGCTTCACAGGCAAGGGCTTAACAGCTAACCCATTTTTCCAGCCCTTAACATCAGTTTTTAATAGTTTACTAATATTTTATTGATCATATGTCCATTCTTAAGTCAATACCACACTGTTTGAAATGTAAAAATGCAAGAACCTTACGTTGTTCTTTAACCCCCAAGATTGTTTTAACCTATGAGGGTCCCTTGAAAGTGTGTTATAATTATAGTATAATGTTATTCATTTCTGTAAAACACTAAAATAAAAACTCATTGGAATTTTGAAAAATATCTCACTTTGCACTGAACTACTTATTTTTATCTTTTCACTGTCCTCATCATTGTTCTCTTCTTCCTCTTTTTCCTTTGCTTCTTGCTTTTTTGTTAATTTTGTATATGTAGCTTAATAAGGAAAATATGGTGATTTGATACAAGTCTATAGTGTGCATATGCAAATCTGTGCAATACACATCCCCATTATTCTTTTTTTTTTTTTTTTTTTTTTTTTGTCAAAGTAGGGTTTCATTCTAGGCCGGGCTGATCTGGAATTTACTATGCAGTCTCAGGGTGGCCTCAAACTCATGGTGATCCTCCTACCTCTACCTTCCAAGAGCTGGGCTTAAAGGTGTGCACCACCACACCCAGCCCATTATTCATGTTTATGTGTCAGAAATTCTGTATTCTTCAAATAATTTTGAAATATCTCATTAGCAACTGTAACCAATAGTTATCCTATTGCCAAAGGTAAAACAGAAGTGATTGTTGCACTCTGTTTAGGATGTTTGTTACTAAAATTCCTTTTTCTTCACTTCTTCCTACTCTTTCCATTCTATTCTTATACAAGTTTTTTTTTTTTTTTTAAATTAACTTCTACAAATGAGTGAAGCTATATGACATTTGTTTCTCTGTGGCTGGTTTCTTTCACCAAACATAATGGCGTCCAGATTTATTTATGAAACTTAAAATGATGGAATTTTATTTTTTCTAACTGGCTAGCATTCCACTGTATACATATGTGGCATTTTGTTAATTATTCATCCACCATAGGACAGCTAAACTGATTGTGCATTTGGATATCATAGCATTATTGAGTCTTCTAGTCTGTAAGTAGACTAACATTTTCACTTCTTTCATTATTTTCAACAGTATTTATGGATTTTTTATTTTATGAATTTTAATTTGAACACATCTTAGGTTTAGCTTAATATTTTATTCATTATAATGCCACTGTAAATATAATTTATTTCCTGATTTCACTACTAGTTTGCACATTGCTAATGCATAAAATGTTAGCTGATTTTTATTTGCCGACATTGTGTCCAGAATTTTTTCTAAATACATTTGTTGGGTGAAAATTTTCCTGAGGAGACATGACCATATTTATTCACCCCCCAATAGGACACCAGCAACAGACTAAAGTTAAGATTACATCAAAGTGCAATCTGGTGGAGCAGTTAGGTGGGGTTTCTCACAGGAGCACAAATGTCTCAAAGGCAGCTGCCAAGCTCATTTTGGCATGGGTGTATACTCATAAATACAGCATCTCTGGACCTCCCTACACAGCTTGAAGGCAGTTCCTCCAGTAAAAGGGTCTATTCTCCTGTACAGTTCTTACTCATTTACCTTTGGGGAGGGGCTTTGTGAGCTATTTCCTAGCTGATCCTTGTAAATTTCATTGATGTGCTTAATTCTAATTAGCCTCCGTCAGGAAGGAATGTTTCAATGTGGAAGCAATTGTCACATCACATTTTCTAACATAAACAGTGTGGCTAGATATATATTTTTCAAAGATTATATAGATAGATTTACAGGTAAATATATATACATATATACACATATACACATATACACATATACACATATATACATATATACATATATACATATATATATATACACACACATATATATATATATATATATATATATATATATATATATTTACCTGGAAATATAGTTTTACATCTTTCATTCAATGTTCATCAATTTATTTTATTATTCTCTCATCTTACAAGATAGGTTAAATTCCTTGTTACTTAGTTGTGTAAATGTGCTACAAACTGGATTCAGTTTGCTATTATTGTGTTATTATTGTCTCAAAGACTTTTACTTCTATATTAATAAAGGCTATACCTCTGTGGATAGACATTTCTAATTTTCTTGCAATCTCTTATTGGTTCATTTCATTATGTGGTGATATAAGTATCAAAACACCTCACAAAAGCATATGCTGAATTCTTCTTGATGTTCACAATTAAAGAATTAATTAATGTGAGATCATACTGGACATAATGGTCACTGTAATCATAAAATGATGATCTAATGGCAAATTAATGGAGACAATGCTGTGTGATCATGTGGGTCAATCTGGAAGTATGTGTCTATAATGCAATGATTCCAAAGACTTTTGAGAAATTATCAGTGTCTTATAATAGGTAAGAAAGTCTCCCAGGTGTTGTCCTGCTAGTATCCTAGACATTGAAATTACAGATAAACTTCCAAGGTTTTATGTTTGCAACACCATTACAAAGTCCCTGAGAAAAAAGCTAAGTGTATCATTTCATTTTCAAATATTTCAAAATTTCATTTTATCAACTTCCACTTTTATCTTTTTTTTTATTTTTCATGCATGGTTTACTAGAGTCATCCTATAGAACCTTTATTTTCTTCTCATTGCAATTTATAACTTGAAGTCTTTTTTGATTGGTAACAGCAGAGTCATGTCATTAGTCATTTGTGCAAAAATTCTTTTTGTCTTTTTTTAGTATCTTGTTTGAGACTCTGAAAATAAAATTAATGTATTATAGATCACATATAGTCCATTCATGTCATGTTTTAGTTAGCAAAAACTACTCAGGAACATTTATATTCAAATATATTTGTATATCCTTTGAATATTTTAATCAACATTGACTGCATGTATAGCAGTCAAGTAAAGATTCTTCCCATAAGTAAATATTTTCTGAATTGTAAAATTTTAGGCAAAGTGACATAATAAATTTGGAAACTCTTGGAAACAAAGAAAAAGGGCCATGATACAGGCAGGAACAATAGCGAAAATGGCAGATGTTGAGATCAAGTGGTCCCACTAAAGCCAGTCTACTCCACTGCTAACTAACGCCAAGGAGCCCTTTGTAGAGATCTCCAAAAGTGACTTTCTGGAAGGTGCACAGATCTGTGCCCTGGTCACTGACAATGAAAATTTACTGCTACAAAGATAAAATAGTGGGCATATATGTTTTATATCTGTAATATATCATTGCTGTAGTAAATCAGAATATGCCAGGTTTTGTGTGAATTTTTTTTTTCTATTCTGCTTCTAATGGCTAAATTTCTTTATGAGATGGGTGAATTTTGTGACTAATGAAAATTTGGTTTTCTACTGGGGAAGATTAAGTGAACATGAATTTTGAACATTTTTTCACATATCATATTTTTTCACATATTATAGCAAAATTAATCTGCATTATCATAGGCTGTTTATTTAAACACACACACAGACACACACACCCTGTTTCCCTTTTTATTAAGTTGCGTACCGAATCAAATTATTGTCACTTTCCATATTGCTACCAAAGATTTCTCAAATTAGTCATTAAAAGTGTTATATTTTATTTGCTTTGTAAATTTATAACTAGCTGAGATTTTCTCTATTAGAAACTAAAAGCTATTAGACAGTAGATATGAACTGTGCCACTTTGTGCTATCAAATAATTGTAGATGTTTATATTAATATACAACATATATTTATTGGGGCTAGAGAGATGGCTTAGTAATTAAGGAATTTGCCTGCAAAACCAAAGAACCTTGGTTCGATTCCCCAATACCCATGTAAGCCAGATGCTCAAGGGGGCGTATGCGTCTGGGGTTCGTGTGCAGTGGCTGGAGGCTCTAGCATGACCATTTTCTCTCCCTCTCTCTCTCTCTCTCTCTCTCTCTCTCTGCCTCTTTCTCTCTCTCTCTCTCTCAAATAAATAAATAATAAAGTTAAAAAATTTTAAAGCATACATTTATCAAGGAATATATTTTATTGACATAAAGAAATCTTTACAATGACCAATTTTATTTTAAAGTAAGGAACATGTAAAATATATACTAAAAACTACATTATAGCAAATATTCATGTATCTTCTGTCATTATTTAAAATATTAAAATAGATACTTTAAGATTAAAAAAAATTTACTTATTTGTTAGAGAGATGGAGAGACAATGAGTGTGGGTATGTCAGGGCATCTTGTCACTGCAAATGAAATCAAGATGCATGTATCACTTTGAATATCTGCCTTTATGTAGGTACTGGGGAATCAAACATGGGCCAGTAGGTTTTGCAAATAAGTGCCTTTAATCACACAGTCATCTCTCTAGCCCAAAGTTAAGAAATTTTTAGGAGAAAAGAATATTAGAATGGTGAACATTTTAGTTTTTTCCCTTTGTCAAGCACATTGATGGACTATCAGAAAGAAAAAAAAAAACTGTTTTAATACTATCATATTTATCCAACACACATAGTGGTGTAATATATATCTATATCTATAGATAGATAGAAAGATAGATGATAGATAGATACATATAAAGAGCTTTATAATTTTATAGCCATCAATTTACATTTTAAAATTCTGTCAATTTTATGTCTATTTTACTCTGACAAATTTAAGCTATATTTTGTCTGCATTAAACACTAGTCAGTTTTGGAAAACCCAAAACACAAACAGAGCATGCTTTATAGTGATAGAGGATGTGAGAGCTAATAAAACATCAACCTGACACTGAAAGTAGATTTATAATTATTGGAAAACTTGAACATATTTAGGAAGTGAAAACTTAAGTCTGCATGTTGTGAGAATAGGGGAAAGTCCAAAAGAAGAAACTCTAGAAAGGATGAAGAATTTGAATGCTATATGTTTTAGAACAAAGAGACTTAGGGTAAAAACAAGATGTCTCATGAAATGTCTCTAAAGGAAGATGTAGTTCTTCATTTAATGCTCCACCCAAACGTCAGAACCTAATATATTTCCAGAAGGCAGGAGTGATTTGAGGGATCAAGGGTGGTTTACAAAGAAGCCTCAATTCAATTCAAGCTCAAAGTCAATTTTTGGATCGACAGACATTTTCTCAGAGTATTAAAGTAGTGGACAACTGGTTCTGTAATCTTCTTAAAACCTGTACAACTGTTCAACAAGAGATTATCTTCTAGGATTGAGAGATTATTCAATTGTTAAGGCACTAGCTTGCAAAGCCTAATGACCCATATTCAATTCCCCAGGACTCAAATAAAGCTGGATGCACAAAGTGATGCATGCATCTGGAGTTCATATGCAGTGGTTAGAGGTCCTTGTGTGCCCATTCACTCTCTCTCTCTCTCTCTCTTTATTTTTCTCTTTCTCCTTGAAAATATTTAAAAACATTTTAAAAATGATGGTCTTTAATTCTTCAATAAATGGTAAACACCAATAGAACAATGATAGCAAAGATCTTAATGCAGAAATTTGACTATATATTTTAAGACAAAAAATGTAATATAATGATGCATAAACCCTACACTTTAGTTCTTATGTTTTCTTCTCCCATAAATTCCAAAATCAAATGGAAAGAGTGATTCATTCAACTGATGAATGGATGATGAAAATGTGGTATATATACATAATGGAGTTTTATTCTGTGGTAACTAAAAATAAAATTATGAAGTTTACAAGGAAGTGTATGGATCTAGAGAAGATTATACTAAGTGAGGCAACCCAGATTATGAATGATCTGTATGATGTCTCTGATATGTGGATCCTAGTTCAAATATTTAGATTTGTATGTGAGTTAGAGTAAAAGTCACTAGTAGAGACCAGAATCTAGAAAGAGGTATGCAGGAGAAAGAGAATGGGCTTAAGGGGACAGTATAGAAAATATGTGACTACAGATAAATACTGTGGGGGGGGGGGAAAGATAAGAAGAGGGAATGATGGAGTGGAGGGAGGAATGTTAAACAAAATGTAAGATTTACAAATAAGCCATATAAAAACGTACTTCTTTGCTAGTTAATAACATATATGTTGAAGAAAGAGAGAGAGAGAGAGAGAGTTTGTGCTGAAATATCTTGTGGACATATATAACGTTATACCCACAAGCCATATGCTGTTATAGACTATTGCCAAGCTCTTGGCTGCCCACTAGAAATAGGTGGAAAGACTCTATTGAGGAAGATTCCACATGCTGGGGTTGTAGGTTACTGAGAAATCAATCTGGAGCTGATCTGGAAGCTTTTTTTTCCTGTTGACTAGCTGTCATCATGCTGAAAAGAACTATGCAACTTGTTGGGGGAGAAAACAGTGTTAAATAGCAATGGACCCTGCAGGCTTTATGGATGGTCGATCAGGTCAAATGTACCAAGCAGTGGAATAGTGACATGTGTTTTTTGTGGGAAACCACTCTTGATTGGACTTGAGGTTGGCTCCATGGGAGGGAATTCCAGTCTGGTACAGAAAACCTAATGAGAAGCCTATGGCTGGGAAGGTCATTAAGACCTAGGGTGGAAACTACTACTGTTTTCTGGCTAATGGATATATTATGCCCACCAAATGTCCCTCTCAATACTTATGTTTATACCCATGTATTGATGACACTCTGTATTTTGATTAGAGAAGCTTCACTTTTCAGATGACAGTAGCCAAAGAGGTGATTCATAACTCACCAAAATGTGACACTGGAGCTTTCACCACTATATGAGACATCACTATCACATCATGCAAGGCTCAGGGACCATTACAGAGGAGGTAGTTAAAAGAATATAAGAGCCAAAGGGAGGAGAGGAGTGCTTTGCAATAAAGCCATCTATGAAAAAAGTGGCCAGGATATTCAAGAACTCAGTGGCTGAGGCTACCTACACAAAATCATATGAGGGGAAAATGGAAGAGAAAGTAGCTGGAAAGAAGAAGAGATTTGGTAAAGGGGAGATTAGGGAGGGTAAGAAGAGAGGGTAGTGGATGGAATTATGATCATGGTATATTGTTTATTTTTATGGAACTTGTCAATAAAAAGGTTATAAATGCTGGGCATGGTGGCACATGCCTTTATTCCCAGTGCTTAAGAGGCAGACTTAGGGGGATTACTGTAAGTTGGAGGTCAGCCTGAGAATACAGAGTGAATTCATTTCATCCTGGCCTAGAGTGAGACCCTACCGCAAAAAAAAAAAAAAAAAAAAAAAAAAAAAAAAAGCAGGAAAGGAATTCTAAAATAATTTTATGTGTAATAGGATTAAACAAATAAGTAAATGCTAATGGCAACCAGGATTTCATTTTCAGACAGGGAGAAAGGCTAGGATAAAGTCTATGTTGTTGACTGCATATATAAATACCATCTCATGAAAAAATGCTATATTGGGCTGGAGAGATGGCTTAGTGGTTAAGGGCTTGCCTGTGAAGCCTAAGGACCCTGTTTGGAGGCTTGGTTCCCCCAGGTCCCATGTTAGCCAGATGCACAAGGGGGCACACACATCTGGAGTTCATTTGCAGAGGCTGGAAGCCCTGGCACGCCCATTCCCTCTCTCTCCCTCTATCTGTCTTTCTCTCTGTGTCTGTTGCTCTCAAATAAATAAAGTAATTAATTAATTAATTTAAAAAAAAGAAAGCCAAGAATCAGTGAAGAGTGGAAGAATTTATTGAGCCCAGGATTATAGAAGGGAAAATAAACATCAACCTAAGGGGTTGTATAGTTCTAGAAACTTATAAAAATAAAGTGAAGGAAATATAAAAAAGATATATAGATTATTCCTAATACTCAAATATAGAAAAACCTACTTAGCAACACAAAAATGGCAATGTTGTTGTTAAACATGCATAGGAAAGCCATATTGCCAAATATATAGTAGCACTCATAGTTCACTAAATAAATGAGAGAATAAAGAAACAAGAGAGAATACACAACTCTTTACAGAAGAAATCTAAATAATATATTTAGATAATTTTCACCACTCCTCAAAAATTCTAATTTTGGGAATATTTGTCCCCCCCCCCCAAAAAAAAAACAGTGTAAACTAAGAAACTGTAACAAAATGAGATATGGCCACTACATTAAATTATAAAAGTATGTCAAAGTTCTTGCATTTTGGGAGCTAGCAGTGTCCACCCCACTCCAGAGCCACCCATAGGGAGACAAAGCCATCACAACAACAAGAAAAACACACTGGGATCCAGCTATATCCACATTCACTATAGAACCTACCCAGTATAATCTGATTGCAGGGCTCAACTCGTGGTCTTGCCAAATTGCAGATAAAAATTAATAGCCACACATACATTCAGAACAATGACAGCAACCTTCCATTGAGAGAATCTGTAATAAATGCTACTGGTCCAGGGACATCACTCGTGGCCTAGCCAAAATAATAGGCTAGTATTATTTCCAAAGAATCCTTCCAAAATCTAGAAAAAGAAATACATCTGAAGGCATCACCATACCTGACCTAAAGCTATGTTACAAAGCCATAGTAATAAAAACAGCATGGTACTGGCATAAAAAAAAAAAACAGGAGAAAAGACCAATGGAATAGACTTGAGGACCTGGACTTTGAGTCAAGCAACTACAGCTACTTGATATTTGGCAAAGGCCCCAACAATATAGGCTGGAAAAAAGACAGCATCTTCAACAAATGGTGCTGGACAAACTGAATAACTGTATGCAGGAAATTAAAACTTGATACACGCATTTTGCCATGCACTACACTCAAGTCCAAATGGATCAAAGACCTCAATATAAGATAAGAAACTCAACTACTACTGAAAGTAAATATTAGATGTACTTTCCATGATATAGGAATGGAAAAAGACTTCCTGAATAAAACCCCAGTAGCTCACAAACTTAAACAATCACTCAACCAATGTGATCACATGAAGCTGAAGAGTTTCTTTACAGACAAGCAAAACCAATAGATTACCCACAGAATGGGAGAAAAAATTAGCCAGCTATCCAACTAACAGAGGCCTCATCTCTAGAATCTACAAAGAATTGAAAAACCTTAACAGTAAAAAGTCAAACAACCCACATACAAAATGGGGCAAAGAGATGAGCAGGTAGTTCACAGTGGAAGAAATACAAATGGCAAACACACACTTAAGAAAATCTTCATCATCCTTAATCATCAGGGAAATGAAAATTAAAACAACTATGAGATTCTACCTTACCCCAGTAAGGATAGCAAACATCAAAAAATCAAGTGAAAGTAAATGCTGGCAATGATGTGGAGAATTAGGTGGGAATGTAAGATGGTAAAACCACTTTATAAAGCAATATGGAGACTCCTGAAAAAGCTGACTATATAGATACCAACAGACCCAGGTATTCCCTTACTGGGTATCTACCCTAAAACAGTTATACCACAGGCCAGGGAGATTTGCTCAACCATGTTTGTTGCAGCTAAATCTGTAATAGCTAAGAGTTGGAATCAACCCAGATGTCCATGACTAGAAGAATGTATAACTAAGATGTGGTATATCTACACAATAGAATTCTATACAGCAGTAAGAAAAAATAACACAATGAAATTTAAGGAAAAATGGTTGAACCTAGAACAGAACATTCTCAGTGAACTTACCCAATCACAGAAAATGGCCAAATAGTCTCACTCATCTACAGCACCTAACCTGAATTTACACACGATACCTTACATACCCAGCAAGCAGCTCATGAACTAGATAATAGAAGGGGTGGGGAGGGAGGGGAGAGCAAGAGAGGGGGGTGGGAAACACAAATATACACCCAAATGACAATGGTACCATAAAATTCTACATTCTAAAAGGCATACTCAATGGCTAAATCTTCACCAGGTCCTTAGAGGGAACACCTGAGCCACAAGACACTGGAAAAGGTATGATGAAGACTGACATTAATCTTCTACATCTTCTGTCTCCCCATCACTCCTCTCTCTCTCTCTCTCTCTCTCTCTCTCTCTCTCTCTCTCTCTCTCTCTTGCTCTCTCTCACTCTCTCTCTCTTCTCTCTAACTCTTTTATATTACTTATCTTTTTCTTCCTTTCCTTAGTGGGCACTGACCTGGAACTCCCAGTACCACCATGTGGCTATCATCCACAATTAGCTTTTTTTCAGAGTGACCTACAATGTTTCCTAAAAGAAAGACAGATTTCTGTCAGAGTACTTGATTACCCACCAAAGGTTAGTGATAAGACCCTACTGCTGAAGACACTTTATGCGGTTCACATGTAATATGGAATGACATGTCTGGAAGCTGGAAGAGAGTCAGTCCCCAGACAGTCAGCACGTCTAGTGCCAGAAGATGCTACATGGGCGTCTGGGGAAAAATGACCAATATCTGTCCAAACAACTCATGGTCTAATTTACTTAGCAGCAAATAACCTGTTGTGATGCTCACACAAGTGCAATAGTGGCACACAGCCATGGTGGGAAACCAATTACTCTTAATTTGGGTAACTTATCCCCTCAGTGGTACAAGACCTATAGCTGGAGCTGAGAAACAAGTCAGAACTATATCCAAACATAAGCCCACTCTCCATTATCAAGCTACCACCAATCGTGGGCTACAAGAGGCCCTACACCTATTAAATTCTCTATTAAAAAGTAAGGGTTACTTCATTTGTCTGGTGCTAACTTACTCTCTGTTGGAGAATCTGCTTCTCTTTTTCAGATACATGTAGATCCTAAGGAGAGAGCCACCCCATCTTACCTCAAAAGGACCCTGGCTGAAACTAAGAACAATTGTCAAAACAAGCAAGGGTGCTGTTTTCTTGGTGAACCGGGTACCAGCACAAGGGTGAAGGAGACCAACACAGAGAAAAATCAACTCCTACCAAATCAGAGAGCCAGAGCCTCAGAGGACCCCAACACCTCATCACTGAAGCAGACCAAAAATGAACCCAACATGGCTCAGGGAAATTTTGAGGAAGAGAGGGTGTACAGAATGTCAGAGATGGGCTGGAGAGATGGCTTAGTGGTTAAGCGCTTGCCTGTGAAGCCTAAGGACCCCGGTTGGAAGCTCGGCTCCCCAGGTCCCACGTTAGCCAGATGCACAAGGGGGCGCATGCGTCTGGAGTTCGTTTGCAGAGGCTGGAAGCCCTGGCTCGCCCATTCTTTCTCTCTTCCTCTATCTGTCTTTCTCTCTGTGTCTGTCACTCTCAAATAAATAAATAAAAAATTAAAAAAAAAATGTCAGAGACATATGTTGGGTCATGATATGTAGATGCATTTATACTACCTATAAATGTGGGCTAACTTCAGAATGCATTATCCATATACCTCAACAAGGAGGAGCCAGGGGAGGGGGTAGGACATGGATGAGCATAACAATGGTACCAAATTGACTGTATTTGCTGAGTACAAAACTAATTAATAATAATAAAAAAGCATGTGCAGAAGCACAATCATCAGCATAGTTATGCAACAAACTAAAGACTCAGGATTTCTGAATTGTCCCTGAATCCTAGACCACAACTCCAACTGTGATTTGCAAGGAAAGATGAATTTAGGAAGTATCAAAGGAAGATTTTGAGTAACCCTCTTTTAAAATATAGAAGACTTCAAAATACATGGGTTAAAAAAAGAACAATGTGTAGAACACATTGATGAAGAAATAGAAACAAACACAAAAATAGAAAACATAAGGGGCTATAGGGAAGGCTTAGTAGTTAAGACATTTGACTTCAAAGCCAAAGGGCTTCGGTTTGATTCCCCAGTACCCATGTAAGCCAGATGCACAAGGGCACACATGCATCTGGAGTTAGTTTGCAGTGGCTGGAGGCCCTGGAGCACCTGTTCTTTTCTCCCTCTCTCTGCCTCTTTCTCTGTCTCTCTCAAATAAATAAATAAAAATTTTAAAAAGAATAAAAAAAGAAAACATAAAAGAAAGAACACAAATTTGAAAGGAAGCAAACTATAGAAGTTTCAATATATGATTAAATTAAGTGATCTTGAAGACAATGCTTTAAAGTGAGTAGCCAGATGAGAAAATGAATGAGGATGAGGAAAAGAATGAGGATATTGCTAAACAAGTTTCCTTATATATAATAAGAATGGAAGGAGACAGAGAAGAAGAAATATTTCTTTTTATTATTGGGTGAAAAGTTTGCCCATCTACAAAGACAACATCTAGGTTCAAGAACCACAGAGAGTTCCAGCTAAATGCAACCCAAGGGGTCAGTTCACCATGACACACACCACACAAAAAACATTTAAAATCAAAGATGAGGAAGAAAGTCTAAGAGAATCAAGGGATAAACATACTACATGCAAGTGACTGAGCAGAATTAGCAGCCCAGGAAAGTAGGGTGATACCATGGAGGTGCTCAAGGTGGGAAAATGTTACCAACAGGGGAATCAGGTTTTTAAGTGGTGTGGAGCCACTGGAATGTTGCCCATGCTCAGGCAATTATCCCCATCCATCCATGTTCATGTAAGCAACCCAAATTTTATATAAGGTGCGTGCCTATGAAGCCTAAGGACCGACGTTCAACTCCCTAAAACCCATGTAACGAGATGCACAAGGTGTGCATCCCTCTGGAGTTCATTTTCAGTGGCTAAAAGGCCTGGCACACCCACTTTCTCCCCAACCCTGTCTCTCATAAAAACAAACTCAATAAATAAAATAAAATAAAACATTTTTCATAAAAATACCCATAGGAAGGGGATGAGTTGGGAAGAAAGGTTTCTGCATGTGTGTGTCATGCGTGTGTGTGGGGGGGGGAGAGTAATAACACACACACACACACAGAGACACACACACATTATATATATATATATATGAATGAGGCAGAGAAGAAGGGAGGGAGGTAAGTAAGAAAAGAAGGAAGGAAACAAGTAAGGAAAGAAATAAAGAAAGTTAACTTTTAGATGTGAAGGAGAGGTAAAGCACAAATATATCCAAACACAAAAAAATTTAGGATGCAAAATCCACAGGTAAAATTAAACACTTATACTACAGTCACTTAAAACTAAATAGCTTATGTCATGAAAATAAAAATTTGGAAAAAGCAAAAGAAAAAATAATAGCTACAGTAACTCATTAATGAATAGTCACCTTAAAGAGATATAAATTAGTTATCAAAATTAAAAAATATGTTAGATATGATGGGATTAAAGCATAAAGTGTGCTTGATTATTTTTCTTTCTTTTTATTAATTAGTTTTGTACTCAGTGAATACAGTCAAGTTGGTACCATTGTTAGTCTTGTCCATGTCCTACTCTCTCCTCCTGACCCCTCTTTGTTAAGGTCATGCATTGTGGAATTAGAATGTGGAGTCTGTGGATTGGGATGGAATGTTCTGTAGATGTCTTTTAGGTCTAAGTGATCTATGGTTTTGTTGAATTCTCTTACTTCCCTGTTGAGTTTGTGTTTGGATGATGTCTCCCTTACTGATTATGGTGTATTGAAATCCCCAACTATGATGGTGTTGATGGTTATGTCTGTTTTATCGTCAAGTACGTTTTGCTTTATGAATTGTGGTGCCTCTGTGTTTAGTGTATACAGATTTATGATTGTAATATCCTCTTGATGGATAATTCCCTTGATAAGTAGGAAGTGGCCTTCTTTCTCTTTTTTGATTATTTTTGGTTTGATATCTATTTTATCTGATATTATTATAGCTACACCTGCTTGTTTCTTATTCCCATTTGCTTGGAATATTGGTTTCCACCCATTCACCCTAAGGAGGTGTCTTTCTTTAGTGGTGAGATGGGTTTCTTGAAGACAATGGATTGAGGGGTCTAGTATTCTGAATCCATCTTGTTAGCTTGTGTCTTTTGATGGGTGAATGAAGGCCATTAATATTTAGGGTAATGACTGTGAGGTAAGATTTGATCCCTGCCATATTGTGTTGGCATATGTGGTTTGGTGTTTTTATGGACTTTGAAGTTTTTGTGCCTACTATGAGTTTGGTTATTGTGAGCTGCTTCTTATAGGCATTTGAGTTTGGCTATTTGTTTCTTCTCTGTGGAGAATTTCTTGAAATATTCTCTGCAGGCTTGGTTTGGTGTTCATATAATTGTAAAGCTGAGTTTTGTCATAGAAAGTTTTTCTTTCACCATATATTACAAGGGATACTTTTGCTGGGTAAAGTAGTTTTGCTTGGAAGTCATAGGTTATTAGACTTTGTAGTGTTTCATTCCAGACCCTTCTGGCTTTCAGTGTTTCCATTGAGAAGTAATGCTGATGGGGTTGCCTTTTAAAAGTGATGTGCTGCTTTTCCCTAGCTTCTTTTAGGATATTCTCTTTGGTGTCAATGTTTAGAGTCTTAATGACAATATTTCTTGGTCCAGTCTCCTTGGAGTTCTGTTAGCTTCTTATTTCTTGATGGGCCTTTCTTTTAAAGACTGGGGAAGTTTTCTTCAATTATTTTGTTAAATAAGTTCTGCATGCCTTTGGTCTGAATTTCTGCTCCTTCTAGCATCCCAAAGATCCTGATATTAGGACCTGTGATGTATTCCATAATTCCCTCATGTTCTGTTCACAGAAGTTTTTAAACTTATTGAAACTTTTGAACTCTTGAACTGTTTCTTCCATTTTGTCTTCCAGATCAGGGTTTCTATCCTTCACATGGCTGACTATATCCTTGAGAGCTTCTAGAGCGTTTTGGACTTGACCATTAGGTTTGCATTTTCTGCTACTTTTCTATGTATAGTTTCCATGCCTCTGTCAAGCTCCCTTTCCACTTCATTTTCTGATTTTCTTGATGCTTCTTGGAATTCATCCTTACATTTCTTTATGTCTTCATTTAGCATCACCAGCTGATTTTTGAGGTCCTCTTTTTTTTCACTCTTCTTCATATCTCTTAGCTGTCTTTGAATTCCTTCCATTTTCTTATCTATTATGTCTAGTCTAGGGATGACTGCATCCTCAAGATTATCAGTCCTTTGTTGCTTTTCTGCAAGTTCTACCAGTAGCTTGGTCAGGGTTGCATTGCTCATAGCTTCATTTTGATGTTCTGATCCTAATGTCTCTTCTATGTTTTTTTTTTAATTTAATTTATTAGTTTTCTTTTCAGTAAATACAGGCAGTTTGGTACCATTATTTAGGCTCATCTGTGATCTACCCCCTCCCATTAGACCCTCCTTGTTATTGAAAATGGGTTGTGCATTGTGGAGTTAGCCCCCAGTTATTAGTATGATAAATGTCTCTGAAAATCATGACCCAACATGTAACTCTGACATTTTTTCCGCCCCCTCTTCCGCAAGATTTCCCTGAGCCATGTTGGGTTCATTTTTGGTCTGCTTCAGTGCTGAGGTGTTGGGCGCCTCTGAGGCTCTGGCTCTCTGATTTGGTAGGAGTTGATTTTTCTCTGCATTGATCTCCTTCCCCTTTGTGCTGGTATCCAGTTCACAGGAAAACATCACCCTTGCTTATTTCGCCAGTTGTCCTTAGTTTCAGTTGGGCCCCTTCTGAGGTATGTTGGGGCAGCTCTCTTCTTAGGATCTGCATCTATCTAGAAAAGAGAAGCAGATTCTCCAACGGAGAGTAAGTTAGCACCCAGAAAATTGAGATAACACTTACTTTTTTGATAGACAGTTTGATAGGTGTAGGCCCTCTTATACCCCGTGATTGATGGTAGCTTGATATTGTAGAGTGGGCTTGTGTTTGGGTATGGTTCTGACTTGTTTCCCAGCTCCAGCTAAGGGTCTAGTACCACTGAGTGGATCAGTTAGCCAAATCAAGAGCAATTGATTCCTCACCATGGCTGTGTACCACTATTGCACTTGTGTGGGTATCACATCCGGTTAATTGTTGCTACTTAGGTTAAACAATGTGTTGCTTGGACAGATCTTGGTCACTTCCCCCAGTCGCCTATGTAGCGCCTTCTGGCACTAGACACGCTGACTGTCTGGGGACTGACTCTCTCCTGGCTTCCAGCCATGTCATTCCATTTTACGTGTCAGCTGTGTATGGAGTCTTCAGCAATAGGGTCTTACCACTGGCCTTTGGTGGGTCATCAAGTACTCTGACAGAAGTCTGTCATTGTTTTGGGAAACCTTGTAGGTTTCTCTGATCAAAAGCTCATTGTGGATGGTAGGCCCAAGCTGGAAGTGGGGGTTACAGGTCAGTGTCCACTAAGAAATTGAGGAAAAAGATAACTAATATACAAGAGTTAGAGAGGAGAGAGATAGAGGGGATAGGGGGAGAGGGAGGGAAGGAAGATGTAGGAGATTTAGGTCAGTCTTGATCCTACCCTCTCCAGTGTCTTGTGGTTCAGGTGTTTCCTGTAAGGGACTAGTGAAGGTTCTTCTATGTTTTGATTAGAGATGTTCATTGTCGGACTTGGTGACCTTACCTGATTTACTTGCATTTGATTTCTCATGTTATTTCTTTAGTTCTGTGGTCTGCCCATCATAGTGTATGGGCAGCGAGAGTAGTACTGTGGTCTTGATGGGCAGGGCAAGTTGTGTCACTTAGGGGAGCTGGGTTGAGCTACCTTGCAGGCAAGTAGATTGGCAAAGTGGTCCTGAGATAAAATGTGGGTGGGTGCATCAGCCTGAGTTCAAGTACTATGGGAACCTGAAGCACACTGAGGCTGGATGCCAAAGCAGCCTTGAGCTCCTGCAAGACAGGGGTGCCAAAGTAGCCTGAGCTCTCACACAGTGATGCATCAAAGCTTCCTGAAGCTGAAGCACCAAGTACTGAACCAGCCTAAACCCACCTGGTGGGACCCTGGGCCACAGAAGCAGTGTGAGCTTGCACACACAACAGGACATTGGTGGGCAGTCAACAAGGCCACCAGGCAGGGAAATGCATCTGAGCTGGCGCAGACCGACCAGGAGAGCCTGAGCTCACATGGTCAGGTGAAATGGGCCAGAGCTTGCATATAGATGGGTGAAAGCTGTAGCAGTAAGTGGGCAAAGGGTAGAGAAGGCTAAGTTTGCACAAGTGGGGATCAGCAGCATGCATGTGGAGGGCAAAAGCAACAATAGACCCTGAGTTCCAGTAGGCCAGCAGGTCAAGCCTACCCAAGGTCATGTGTGGGTGGGGTAGCAGGGTGATTGCCCCTGTGCAGTGAGGCAAGTGAAAGTATGTTGCCTGGGTCCCCTTTCCTACTATAAGTGCAGGAGTATCCTGAAGCTGGGACTGTGGGTATGGTGGCTGCTGTGTGGAGAGCTTGGGAGACTGGTGGGCTACCCACAAGTGAGGAAAACAGTGATTCCATTCCCCCCCCCCTGTACCCTCCCACTGGTGATCTATTAGAGACTGCTCTCCCCTAAAAACCCAGTGAACCCTTAATGCCTTGCCTTTCTTTCCTAGGGATGTGTGACACACTTAGGTGGTTGCCATCTTGACCAGAAGTCTGAGTGTGCTTGATTTTTTTAAAGAATTATTTTATTACTGATGAATGAAAAGTCATATAAATGTAGAAACTAATTTATCTCAACATTTTAATGCTAATTTGAATTTATGTAAGCAAAATATTTACATGCACCCAGTGAGTCTCTTATAGTCCCATTGTAAGGTAGTCAAGTATCTGATTTCAATCCCATTTTACCAATTTTAATGTTTTTTTTTTTTAATTAGCTTTGTACTCAGTGAATTTAGTCAAGTTGGTACCATTGTTAGCCTCCTCCCTGTCCTACCCCTTCTGCAAGGACCCTTCTAGTTGGGGAATATGGGTCTGGCATTGTGGGATTAGTCATCAGTTATGGGTAGAAGGCAATGTCTCTGTGTATCATGACCCAATATGTGGCTCTGACATTCTTTCTGCCCCTTCTTCTGCAAATTTCCCTGAGCTATGTTGGTTTCATTTTAGGTCTGCTTCAGTTATGAGGTCTTGGGAGCCTCTGTGGCTCTAGCTATCTGGTTTGGTAAGAGTTGAATGTCCTCTGTGTCTATATCCTTAACCCTTGTGCTGGTAAAAGGTTAACCATGAAAACAGCTCTCTTGCTTGTTTTGCCAATTATTCTTAGTTTCAGCTGGGACCCTTTTAAGGTATGTTGTGGTTGTTCTTTCCTTAGGGTCTGTGTCGATTTGAAAAAGAGAAGCAAATTCTCTGATGGAGGGTAAAGTTAGCATCAGATAAATGATAACCATTTTTTTTAGAGAGAATATAATAGGTGTAGGCCCCCTTGTATCCCATGATTGATGTGAGCTTGATAATGGAGAGCAGACTCACTTTTGGATATGATTCTGACTTCTTTCCCAACTCCAGATATGGGTTCCATTGCACTAAGAAGATCAACTAGCCAAATCAAGAGCATTTTGTTTCCCACCATGGCTGTGTGCCACTATTGCACTTGTGTGAGCATCATGTCAGGTTGTTTGCTGCTAAGTAGATTAGAATATGTGTTGCTTGGACAGATGTTGGTCATTTTCCCACAGTGGCTCATGTAGCACCTTCTGGCACTAGATATGATAACTGTCTGGGGACTGACTCTCTTCCAGCTTCCATTCATGTCACTCCATGTTACGTGCCAACAGCATATGGTGTCTTCAGAAGTAGGGTCTTACCACTAACTTTTGGTGGGTCATCAAGTACTCTGACAGAAATATGTCTTCTTTTGGAAAACTTTGTAGGTCTCTCTGATCAAGAACTCATTGTGGATGACAACCACATGCTGCTACTGGGAGTTACAGGTCAGCACCTAAGAAGAGATGGAAGGAAAAGGTAAGTAATATGTAAGGAAAAGGAGAAGAGAGAGAAGAGGAATAGAGAGAGATAGAAAGACAGAAAGAAACTAAGAAAGAGGAGAAGATTAAGGTAAGTCTTCATCATACTCCAGGGCCTTATAATTCAGGTGTTCCCTCTAAGGGCCTGGTGAAGGTTCAACCATTTGGTCTGTCTTTTAAAATGTAGAATTTTATGGTACATTGCCACTTGGGTACAGTTTTGTGTTCCCCACCTCCTCCCTTATCCTCCCTTTTCTCCAACCCACCCTATTGTCTAGTCCTTGATATACTTGCTAGATATGTTGACATCTCGAGTTGATTTAGGTTAAGAGCTGTAGATGAGTGACTCTATATGGCAATTATCTTTCTTTGATTGAGTGAATTTGCTGAGAATGATCTGTTCCAGGCTGGACAGTTTTTCTTCAAATTTCATTGTGTTGTTGTTCCCTTACTGCTGTGTAGAATTCCATTGTGTAGATATACCACTTCTTAGCTACACATTTGTCTAATCATGGACATCTGGATTGATTTCAGCTCTTAGTTAATATGAATTGAGCAGCTATAAACATGGTTGAACAAATCTCAGAACTGACACATGGAGCTTTTAGGGTACAATCCAAGTAAAAGAATAATTGTGCCTGTTGGTAACTACATAGTCAACTTTTTTAGGAGTCTTCCTAATGTTTTCCAAAGTGGTTGTACAATCATACATTCCCACCAACAGTGGATGAGAGTCCTTATTTCTCCATATCCTTGCCAGCTTTTATTTTCACTTTTTTAATGTTTGCTATACTATCTGAGGTAAGGTGGAATCTCATAGTTGTTTTAATTTGCATTTCCTTGATAGTTGTGTGTGGCAAGATATGTGGATCAAGCTTAAATTTCCTGCAGGTGGTGGTTATCCAGTTTGTCCAGCACCATTTGTTGAAGATGCTGTCCTACTCCCAGCCTATATTAATAAGGCCCCTTGTCAAATATCAAGTAGCTGTAGTTACTTAACCCACAGTCTGGGTCCTCAATTCTACTCCATTGGTTTATTCTCCTGTTTTTATGTCGGTACCATACTGTTTTTTATTACTACGGCTTCGTTATACAGCTTTAGGTCAAGTATGGTAGTGCCTCCTTCTTTTGTTGAGGATATGCTTGGATATCCGAGGCCTTCTGCCTTTCCATATGAATTTTGAGATCATATTTTCTATCTCTGTGAAGAACAATGTTGGGATTTTGATTGGTATTGCATTAAATCTGTATATTGCCCTTGGTAGGATTGTCATTTTCACAATGCTAATTCTGCCTATACAGGAGCATGGGCAGTCTTTCCATTTTTTCAAGTCGTCCTCAATTTCTTTTTTGAGTGTTTTTATGTTTTCATTGTATAGATCTTTCACATCCTTGGTATATGTTATTTTAAGGTATTTGACTTTTTGGTTCATTTTGAAAATAGGACACTGTCACTTATTTTTTTTTTAATTTTTGTACATTTATTTATTTATTTGAGAGCAACAGATACAGAGAGAAAGAAGCAGAAAGAGAGAGAATAGGTGTGCCAGGGCTTCCAGCCACTGTACACAAACTCCAGATGCATGAGCCCCCTTGTGCATCTGGTGTACGTGGGTCCGGGGGAGTAGAGCCTCAAACCGGGGTCTTTAGGGTTCACAGGCAAGCGTGTAACTGCTAAGCTATCTCTCCAGCCCACTATTTCTTTCTCTGTATCTTTGTCATCTGCATGTAGAAAGGCTACTGATTTTTGTGCATCTATTTTTTATCCTGCTACTTTGCTAAAGGACTTACCTTAAGTGTTTTGGGATGGAAGCTCTTGGGTCTCTTAGGTATAAAATCATGTCATCTGTGAATAGAGCTAGCTTAACTTCTCCCTTTCCAAATTGCACCCCATTTATTTCTTTTTCCTGTCTTATTGCTTGAGCCAGGACTTTCAATACCATATTGAAGAGTAGAGGTGAGAGTGTACACTTCTGTCTTGTTCCTGATCTCAATGGGAATTTCTTTAATCTCTCTTCATTAAGTATTATTTGGACTTTAGGAGCTTTATATATAGCATTTATTATGTTGAGATATATACTGATCATGCCAATTCTCTCCAATGTTTTGATGATGAAGTGATGTTATATTTTTTAAAGGCCTTTTCTGTATGTACTGAAATGAGCATGCAGTTTTTGAGCTTTATATATAGCCTTTATTATGTTGAGATATATACCAATCATGCCAATTTTCTCCAATCTTTTAATAATGAAGTGATGTTATATTTTTTCAAAGGCTTTTTTTTTTAAATTTTTATTAACATTTTCCATGATTATAAAATATATCCCATGGTAATTCCCTCCCTCCCCACCCCCACACTTTCCCATTTGAAATTCCATTCTCCATCATATTACCTCCCCATTACAATCATTGTAATTACATATATACAATATCAACTTATTAAGGATCCTCCTCCCTTCCTTTCTCCACCCTTTATGTCTCCTTTTCAACTTACTGGCCTCTGCTACTAAGTATTTTCATTCTCACACAGAAGCCCAGTCATATGTAGCTAGGATCCACATATGAGAGAGAACATGTGGTGCTTGGCTTTCTGGGCCTGGGTTACCTGACTTAGTATAATACTTTCCAGGTCCATCCATTTTTCTGCAAATTTCATAACTTCATTTTTCTTTGCCACTGAGTAGAACTCCATTGTATAAATGTACCACATCTTCATTATCCACTCATCTGTTGAGGGACATCTAGGCTGGTTCCATTTCCCAGCTATTATAAATTGAGCAGCAATAAACATGGTTGAGCATGTACTTCTAAGGAAATGAGATGAGTCCTTTGGATATATGCCTAGGAGCGCTATAGCTGGGTCATATGGTAGATCAATCTCTAGCTGTTTTAGGAGCCTCCACACTGTTTTCCACAATGGCTGGACCAGATTGCATTCCCACCAGCAGTGCAGAAGGGTTCCTTTTTTTCCACATCCCCGCCAACATTTATGATTATTTGTTTTCATGATGGTGGCCAATCTGACAGGAGTGAGATAGAATCTCAATGTAGTTTTAATCTGCATTTCCCTGATGACTAGTGACGTAGAACATTTTTTTAGATGCTTATATGCCATTCGTATTTCTTCCTTTGAGAACTCTCTATTTAGCTCCATAGCCCATTTTTTGATTGGCTTGTTTGATTCCTTATTATTTGACTTTTTGAGTTTTTCGTATATCCTAGATATTAATCCTCTATCAGATATATAGCTGGCGAAGATTTTTTCCCATTCTGTAGGTTGCCACTTTGCTTTTTTCACTGTGTCCTTTGCGGTGCAAAATCTTTGTAATTTCATGAGGTCCCAGTGGTTAATCTGTGGTTTTATTGCCTGAGCAATTGGGGTTGTATTCAGAAAGTCTTTGCCAAGACCAATATGTTGAAGGGTTTCCCCTATTTTTTCCTCTAGCAATTTCAAAGTTTCCGGTCTGATGTTAAGGTCTTTAATCCATTTGGACTTCATTCTTGTGCATGGCGAGAGAGAATAATCTATTTTCATCCTTCTGCAGATATTTATCAGTTTTCAAAACACCATTTGCTGAAGAGGCTGTCTCTTCTCCAATGAGTATTTTTGGCATTTTTATCGAATATCAGGTGGCTATAGCTACTTGGGCTTATATCTGGGTCCTCTATTCTGTTCCACTGATCTACATGTCTGTTTTTGTGCCAGTACCATGCTGTTTTTTTTACTATGGCTCTGTAGTATAGGTTAAAATCAGGTATGGTGATACCACCAGCCTCTTTTTTGTTGCTCAGTATTATTTTAGATATTCGAGGTTTTTTGTGATTCCAAATGAATTTTTGGATTGTTTTTTCTATTTCCATGAAGAAAGCCTTTGGAATTTTGATAGGGATTGCATTAAATGTGTAGATTGCTTTAGGTAAGATTGCTATTTTCACGATATTGATTCTTCCAATCCAGGAACAAGGGATGTTTCTCCACTTTCTAGTGTCCTCTGCAATTTCTTGCTTGAGTGTTTTAAAGTTCTCATTGTATAGATTCTTTACTTCCTTGGTTAGGTTTATTCCAAGGTATTTTATTTTTTTTTGATGCAATTGTGAATGGGAGTGATTCTCTGATTTCATCCTTTATGTGTTTGTTGTTAGCATATATGAAGGCTACTGATTTCTGTGTATTTATTTTGTATCCTGCTACATTGCTGTAGGATTTGATCAGCACTAAAAGCTTGCTAGTAGAGTCTTTAGGGTCCTTTATGTATAGAATCATGTCATCTGCAAATAATGATAACTTGATTTCTTCCATTCCAATTTGTATCCCTTTTATGTGTGTCTCTTGCCTTATTGCTATGGCTAAGACTTCCAAAACTATATTAAATAGAAGTGGGGACAGTGGACACCCTTGTCTTGTTCCTGATTTTAGTGGAAAAGATTCCAGTTTTTCCCCATTTAGTAATATGTTGGCTGTAGGCTTGTCATAAATAGCCTTTATTATATTGAGATATGTTCCTTCTATTCCCAGTCTCTGTAGGACTTTTATCATGAAGGGATGTTGGATTTTGTCAAATGCTTTCTCTGCATCTAATGAGATGATCATGTGATTTTTGTCCTTCAACCCATTTATGTAATGTATTACATTTATAGATTTGCATATGTTGAACCATCCTTGCATCTCTGGGATAAAGCCTACTTGGTCAGGGTGAATGATCTTTTTGATATACTCTTGTATTCTGTTTGCCAATGTTTTGTTGAGAATTTTTGCATCTATGTTCATGAGGGAGATTGGTCTGTAATTTTCTTTTTTTGTTCTATCTTTGCCTGGTTTTGGTATCAGGGTGATGCTGGCCTCATAGAAGGAGTTTGGTAGAATTCCTTCTTTTTCTATTTCCTGGAAAAGCTTAAGAAGCAATGGTGTTAGCTCTTCCTTAAAAGTCTGGTAAAATTCAGCAGTGAATCCATCCGGGCCTGGGCTTTTTTTTAATTGGGAGATTATTGATAACTGTTCGGATCTCCATGTTTGTTATAGGTCTATTTAAGTGATTAATCTCATTTTGATTTAATTTAGGTAGGTCATATAGATCAAGGAAATCATCCATTTCTTTCAGATTTTCATACTTTGTGGAGTATATGCTTTTATAGCATGTCCGTATGATTTTTTGAATTTCTCTGGAATCTGTTGTGATGTTACCTTGTTCATCTCTGATTTTATTAATTTGTGTCTCTTCTCTCTTTCTTTTGGTCAGATTTGCTAAGGGTTTATCAATCTTGTTTATCCTTTCAAAGAACCAACTCTTTGTTTCATTAATTCTTTGGATTGTTCTTTTTGTTTCTATTTCATTAATTTCTGCCCTAATCTTTATTATTTCTTCCCGTCTACTGATTTTTGGTTTGCCTTGTTCTTCTTTTTCCAAGGCTTTAAAGTGAAGCATTAGGTCGTTTACTTGCGACCTTTCTAATTTCTTAATATAGGCACTTAAGGCTATAAATTTACCTCTTAGAACTGCCTTCATTGTGTCCCAGAGATTTTGGTATGTTGTGTTCTCATTATCATTTGACTCTATAAATTTTTTGATTTCCTTTTTGATTTCTTTATTGACCCACTCATCATTTAGTAGTGTATTGTTTAGTTTCTATGATTTTGTGTATGCTCTATAGCCTTTCTTGCTACTGATTTGTAGTTTAATTCCATTGTGGTCAGATAGAATGCAAGGAATTATTTCAATTTTCCTGAATTTGTTAAGATTTGCTTTGTGTCCTAATATATGGTCTATTTTAGAGAATGTTCCATGTGCTGCTGAAAAGAATGTATATTCTGCAGCCTTTAGATGAAATGTCCTGTATATATCTGTTAGGTCCATTCCTTCTATGACTTCATTTAGTCCAGATGCCTCTCTGTTTATTTTTTCCCGGGATGACCTGTCTATTGATGAGAGTGGGGTGTTAAAATCACCCACCACCACTGTGTTTGGTGTTATCTGTGACCTTAGTTCTAATAGTGTTTGTTTGACGAATTTAGGAGCCCCCATATTAGGTGCCTATATGTTTAGGATTGTAATGTCCTCCTGTTGGAGTGTGCCCTTAATCAATATAAAGTGACCTTCCTTATCTTTCTTGACTAACGTCGGACTAAAGTCTACCCTGTCTTATATTAGGATAGCAACCCCTGCTTGTTTTCTAGGCCCATTTGCTTGAAACAACGTCTTCCAACCTTTCACCCTAAGATAATGTCTATCCTTTGTAGAAAGGTGAGTTTCTTGGAGACAACAAATTGTAGGATCCTGCTTTTTAACCCAGTCTGCAAATCTATGTCTTTTCGTTGGGGCATTGAGACCGTTGATATTAAGAGATATTATTGAAAGGTGTGTATTTATGTTTGCCATTTTTGTGTGTGTGTGTGTGTGTGTTACTGGTTCTACCTGTGCTCTCTTCTGTTAACTGGTATTTGAGTATAGCTTGTTTTTTCTAGGTTCCTTATATGTGTGCTTTTCCTTTTGTTCAGCATGGAGGATTCTATCAAGTATTTTCTGTAGAGCTGGTTTTGTCTTCAGATACTCCTTTAACCTGCTTTTGTCATGGAATGTCTTTATTTCTCCATCTATTTGAATGGATAACTTTGCAGGATAAAGTAACCTTGGTTGACAGTTGTTATCTTTCAGAACTTAGAATATATCACTCCAAGCCCTTCTGGCTTTAAAAGTTTGTGTTGAATAACCTGCTGTAATCCTGATGGGCTTGCTTTTGTAGGTAACTTGATTTTTCTCTCTAACTGCTTTCAATATTTTTTCTTTGGTGTGTGTGTTTGGAAGTTTGATTATAATATGGCGAGGAGAGGTTTTTTCTGGGTTTTGTCTGTCTGGGGTTCTAAAGTCTTCCTGTATCTGTATTGGCACCTCTTTCCCAATTTGGGGGAAACTTTCCTCTATGATTTTGTTGAAGATGCCTACTATGCCTCTGGAGTGGAGTTCTTCTCCTTCTACTATGCCCTGAATTCTTATATTGGATCTTTTCATAGTGTCCCGAATAACTTGAAATTCCCACTCATACTTTTCTATAAGTTTGTCTTTCTCTTTGTTGGACTGCCTTAGGTCTGCCACCTGGTCTTCTAGCTTAGATATTCTGTCTTCTCCCTCATCCATCCTACTGGTGAGATTCTCTACAGAGTTTTTTATTTCATTAACTGTGTTCTTCATTGCTAGTAATTCTGACTGGTTTTTCTTTATTATTTCTATTTCCCTATTTATGTCTTGTATTGCCTTCTTTATTTCATTAAATTGGTGTCCTGCCTCTTCTTTGATTCCTTTGATTTCCTCTTTGATTGTTTTCATTTGTTCTTTGACCTCTTTGAACATATTTATAATTATTCTTTTGAACTCTTTCTCAGGCATTTCCTCTAACTCTTTCTCACTGGAGGACATTTCTGATGCATTAATACTTTTAGGTGGATTTATATCGTCTTGCTTTTTAGTGTTTCTTGTGTTATAATGTATATATTTTTGCATCTTGGATTAAGTTAATGCTTGGATTTTCTAGATAGCTGTGTATTCTTAGCTGTATCAATTGATTTGATGTAATATATTTTTAGGGTAGGACCTTAAGGTGTTAGGTGTGGCTCTTAAGGCTCTCAGAGTATCTACAAAGATGTTCTTAGGGGTTGAGTTTCCCTGCTATAGGAGTATTCAAGCAGGCTGAATGGAATAAAATACAGGTAGATTCTAAAATTTAACTAAACACTGTACACATTCAATCAAAAACAGCCCCAAGTATGTATGCAAGAGTAGTTATTATAATGACCAGATCCTCTATCAACAAAGTGGTTTAGATTTCTGGTCTGTTAAGGGATCCAAGTCTGCTTGTGACCAAGTGAGACCCTTCCCTGGTGCAATCCCAGTTACCTTGGGTGATTTTGGTCTCAGTCAAGTTGCTGCCTGGGTCATCAGGCTGCTGTTCTGATTTCTGGGGCTGGGCACTTGCTTTTCCTACGGGGCAAACCGAGCCGCTGCTGCTGCCTCTGCTCCTGCTGTAGCTGCCACTGCTGGAGCCACCACTGCTGCTGAAGCTGCTGCTGCTGTGTCCACTGCCGCTGCTCCCCCTGAAGCTGATGCTGCGGGATCTGCTGCTGCTGCTGCTCCTGGGTCTGCTGCTGCTGGGGCCGCTGGTGCTGGTGCTGGAGCCGCTGAAGTTGCTCCCGAACTCTGCTCCTGCTTGGGTCCCGTTGTCAGCCCAAGTTGGCATGGCCGGGTCCCGGGACGCTGCTCTGTTCGCTGGAGCTGGGTTCAGGCAGTTTGGGAGGGGAGGGAGCCGTGGCTACTCTGGTTGTCTCGCTGTTCCACGTGTTCTCCTACCCCGCTGTCTGCTCCTCCGTTGCTCGCTGCCGCTCTCCCCTCACGTTTACGAGTTGCGGAGAGCGCGGTGTGAGGGGAAAATCCTGCACCTGGCTTTTCCTGCGGCTCGAGCTGAGTCTGGCGGTTTTCTGCTGCGCCGCAGCCGCGGCGGTTGGCCGAGCTGCCGGAGCCACTTTTCCTGCCTGTGCGGGCTCTGGATGCTCTATAACTCTTCTACTTCTCCGCTGCTGCTTCAATTTCCTATACACCTCACTTTTTAGTAAAAGTGTGTATTTTGCTGAGTTTTTTTGGTCTTTTTCCCCCCTAGGCTGCTTTGGCGTGGTACCTATGCCGCCATCTTAACCGCTCAAAGGCTTTTTCTGTATCTATTGAAATGAGCATGTGGTTTTCATGTTTAACCTTGTTTATGTGGAGTATTACATTATCAGATTTATGTATGTTGAACTATCCCTGCTTTCTTGGGAAGAAGCCCACTTGAACAAGGTGGATAATTCTTTTGATGTATGGTTGGATTCAGTTTGTGAGGATTTTGTTCAGGATCTTTGCATCTAAGTTCATCAGGGAAATAGGCCAATAGTTTTCTTTTCTTGTGGCATCTCTGCCTGGTTTTGGTATTAGGGTGATACTGGCTTCATAGAAGGAATTGGGGAGCTTTCCCTACTTTCCATTTGTGTGGCACAGTTTGAGAAAGATTTGTTTCAGTTCGTCCATGAAGGGCTGGTAGAATACAGCTGAGAAGCCATCTGGTCTTGGGCTCTTCTTTTGGGGGAGGTTTTTGATTACCTTTTCAATCTCTGTGGGTGTGATAGATTTGTTCAGGAGATTAATATGCTCTGAGTTTAGCTTTGGTAGATGATATGTGTCTAGGAATTTATCCATTTCCTCCATATTATGCAGTACTGTGGAGTAGAGGTTTTTGAAATAAGTCCTGATGATTCTCCCCATGTCACTTATGTCTGTTGTGATCACTCATTTTTCATTTCTATTTTAAAGAATGTTCCATGTGCTGCTGAAGAGAATGTATATTCTGCAGCATTTGAATTAAATGTCTTGTATATATCTGTTAGGCCTATTACTTCTATGACCTCTTTTATTCCAGATGTCTCTCTGTTTATTTTTTCCAAGGATGACCTGTCTATTGATGACAGTGGGGTGTTGAAGTCACCCACTACCACTGTGTTTGGTGTTATCTGTGACCTTAGTTCTAATAGCATTTGCTTGGCGAATTTGGAAGCCCCCATGTTAGGTACATATATATTTAGGATTGTAATGTCCTCCTGTTGGAGTGTGCCCTTAATCAGTATAAAGTGACCTTCCTTATCCTTCTTGACTAATGTTGGACTGAAGTCTACCTTGTCAGATATTAGGACAGCAACCCCACACATGTTTTCTAGACCAATTTGCTTGAAACACCGTTTTCCAACCTTTCACCCTAAGATAATGTCCATCCTTTGTAGAAAGGTGAGTTTCTTGGAAACAACAAATTGTAGGATCCTGCTATTATTATTATTATTATTATTATTATTATTATTATTATTATTTGTTTCAGAGTGACTGAGAGAGAAAGAGGCAGATAGCAAGAGAGAGAATGGGCATGCCAGGGCCTCCAGCCATGGCAAACGAACTCCAGACTCATGTGCCACCTTGTGCATCTGGGTAACATGGGTCCTGGGGAATCAAGCCTTGAACCAGGGTACTTTGGCTTCACAGGCAAGCGCTTAACCACTAAGCCATCTCTCCAGCCCGGATCCTGCTTTTTAACACAGTCTGCAAACCTTTGTTTTCTGGTTGGGGCATTGAGGCCATTGATTCTAAGTGATATTATTTAAAGGTGCATATTTATGTTTGACATTTTTTTGTGGTTCTGGTTCTACCTTTGCTCTTTTCTGTTAACTTGTATTTGATTATTTCTTGTTTTTTCCAGGTTCCTTATATGTGTGCTTTTCCTTCTCTTTGGCATGGAGGATTCTTTCAAGTATTTTCTGTAGAGCTGGTTTTGTCTTCAAATACTCCTTTAGCCTGCTTTTGTCATGGAATGTCCTTATTTCTCCATCTATTTGAATGGATAGCTTTGCAGGATATAGTAACCTTAGTAACAGTTATTATCTTGCAGAATTTGGAAGGCATCACTCCAAGCCCTTCTGGCTTTTAAAGTTTGTGTTGAATAATCTGCTGTAATCCTGATGGGCTTGCCTTTCTAGGTAACTTGATTTTTCTCTCTAACTGGTTTCAATATTTTTTTCTTTGGATTGTGTGTTTGGTAGTTTGATTATAATATGGCGAGGAGAGGTTCTTTCCAGGTTTTGTCTGGCTGATGTTCTAAAGGCTTCCTGTATCTGCACTGGCACCACTTCCCAATTTGGGGGAAGTTTTCTTCTATGATTTTGTTGAGGATGCCTACTATGCCTTTGGAGTGAAGTTCTTCTCCTTCTACTATGCCCTCAGTTCTTGTGTTAATGACCCAAATATCTTGAAATTCATGTTCATCCTTTTCTATTAGTTTGTCTTTCTCTTTGTTGGACTGTATTAGATCTGCCATCTGGTCTTCTAGCTTAGATATTCTGTCTTCTACTTCATCCATTCTACTCTTGAGATTTTCTACAGTTTTTTTTTAATTTCATTAACTATATATTTTTTTAAATATTATTTATTTATTTATTTATTTATTTATTTATTTATTTATTTATTTATTTATTTGAGAGCAACAGACACAGAGAGAAAGACAGATAGAGGGAGAGAGAGGGAATGGGCGCGCCAGGGCTTCCAGCCTCTGCAAACGAACTCCAGATGCGTGTGCCCCCTTGTGCATCTGGCTAACGTGGGACCTGGGGAACCGAGCCTCGAACTGATGTCCTTAGGCTTCACAGGCAAGTGCTTAACCACTAAGCCATCTCTCCAGCCCCCATTCATTAACTATATTCTTTATTGCCAGTAATCCTGACTGTTTTTTTCTTTATTATTTTCTATTTACTTATTTATGTCCTGTATTGACTTTTTTATTTCATTAAATTGGTGTCCTGTGTCTTCTTTGATTCCTTTGATTTCCTCTTTGAACATATTTACAATCATTCTTTTGAAATCTTTCTCAGGCATTTCCTCTAACTCGTTCTCACTGGTGGTCATTTCTGATGCATTAATACTTTTTGTTGGATTTATATTGTCTTGATTTTTGGTGTTTCTTGTGTTATAATATATATATATATATTTGCATCTTGGATTAAGTTAATGCTTGGATCTTCTAGTTAGCTGGATTCTTAGCTGTATCAATTGATCTGATGTTATATATCTTCAGTGTAGGAGATTAAGATGTTAGGTGTGGCTGTTAACACTCTCAGAGTACCTACAAAGATGTTCCTAGGTGTTGAGTTTCCCTGCTATGGGAGTATTCAAGTACGCTGAGTGGAACAAAATACAGGTAGATTCTAAATTTAACTAAACACTGTACACATTCAATCAAAAAAACAGCACTGAGTATTTGTGCAAGAGTAGGTATTATAACAACCAGATCCTCCATCAGCAAAGAGGTTAAGATTTCTGGTCTCTTGAGAGTTCCAGGTCAGTTTGTGACCAAGTGAGACCCTTCCCTGGTGCAATCCCAGTTACCTTTTTGGATGATTTTGGTCTCAGTCACGTAGGCTGGCTGGGTTGCTGGGCTACTGTTCTGTTTTCTGGAGGTGGGCCCTGGCTTTTCCTGTGGGGTAAACCAAGCTTGGCAACTGTGACCCTGCAGATTGGCACCCTGCTGCTGGAACCTTTGCTGCTGCTGCTGCTGCTGCTGAAACTGCCGCTGCTGGGTCTGCCACTGCTGGAGCCACTGTTGCTGGTGCCAGAGCTAGTGCTGTTGCTTCCTGAGCTGAAGCTGCCGCTTCCACCACCGCTTCTGCTGCCAGAGCCAGGGCTGCCGCTGCTGGAACTGCTTCAGCCTGCCTGCATGGGCTCTGGGTTTCTCCTACTTCTCTGCTGCCATTTTACTTTCTTATACACCTCACTTTTTAGTAAAAGTGTGTATTTTGGGGGGGGGGGTTCTTTGGCTTTTTCACCATTAGGCTGCGTTGTCGTGGTTCCTATGCTGCTGTCTTAACTGAAGTCCTCCCATAAGTTTTGGCACAATGCGTTCTCCTTATTATTCATTTCTAGAAATTTTTCAATTTCATTTTTTATTTTGTCCACTACCCATTTATTTTTTAAAAGTGTGCTGTTCAGTTTCCAGGAGCTGATGGGATTTGTGGTGGGTCCTTTGTTGTTAATTTCTAGCAAAATAGCATATTTAGGAAGATTGACATAATTCTCTGCATGACATCAGATCACAATGCTAATTGTTATATGCTTTTTTTTTTTTTTTTGCGTTCTCTCACTTCCCTGTTGATTTTCTGTTTTGATGATCTGTCTAATGCTGATAATGGAGTATTAAGGTATATTGGAGTATTGTATGATGAGAACTAATATCTTGAACTTGATATTAGTTTAAAATGTCCTATCTCATTTATACTATGAGAGCATTTTCTTTCTTTCTTTCTTTCTTTCTTTCTTTCTTTCTTTCTTTCTTTCTTTCTTTCTTTTTTTAATTGGAGGAGATCACAAAAGACTTTCCTTATTTTTATGCAAGACAGCAAGAGTGAGACAGAGAGAGAATAAGAACTGTCATTCCAGGGCCTTCAGCCACTTCACCTGAACTCCACACATGTGTGCCCCTGTGTACATGTGAGAGTTTGCATGATGGCATCACTATGTGTCTGGTTTATGTGGGACCTGGAGAGTTGCACATGAGTCCTTAGGCTTCTCAGAAAATGCCTTATTGACTAAGCCTCCTCTCTAGCCCTGGGATCATTTTCAGTAAAACCAGTGATAACCATGATGAGGAAAATAATAATAATAAAAAATACCTATAATTGTTGTTACAATTAAAATAGTCAGGAAAGTCAGAAACAGAGCCAATAAAGGACCTAGAAGACAAGTATGTCACAATCAAAATGTAAGTTAGCAAGGCATGCCTCTCAAGAAGGTCCTGAAATATGAATGATTGAAGTTCTTATATATAAGCACAAAGAGGCACAATGGAATAATTAAGAAAGCCCAAAGATACAGTCCTTATAAGGAGCTCACTTAACCACTAATGGCATGAATTGACTAAAAGTTTGTTCAGAGAAAAGACTTTCCATGTAAATGGAGAAAGGGAACAAGATGAGTCATAGGTTTAACAGATTTAAAGTAAAAAAAAAAAACAAAACAAAAAAAACCATAAAAATAAAATAAAACCATTAGTAATTTTAAAAATTTGATTGAAAAATAAGGAAAAATTGAGAGTTGTAATATATACAAGTCCAACATGAAACTATCAAAGGGAGAGATTAAACTGCTCTATTAGCTTCAACATGTCATTCTCTCATTCACACAAAGTGTTACTATTAATAAAACAAAACCCTGTGAGATTTAAACTGTACTCATATGAAATAAGAAACCCTAGATGTCATTGGAGAAATTTAAGTAGGGGAGTTGAAGGGAAATACAACTAAGACAAGGAAAACTAGGTCCAACATTTCTCAATAGGTAAGGCAAAGTCCAGTAAATATCACCTTGTGCCCATTAAGAAGACTCTTATGTTTTTCTCCTAATTATTGATTTATTTAACTGAATTTGATTTGCAAACTGTAGAAATACTTCTAGATCTTAGTATTTCTCAGTGGACTAATTTCATTTGTGCAGAATTGCTTATGATCTAATATAAACACAGCAGCAGAACAATTGCTTCAGAGCCTGAGAGCTAAGTGTGAGTCAGTGTGCTGACTTCTGTCTGCTGTGAAAGTGGGAGCAGAGAGAGAGCAGGGTTCTTAGCACGTGGACACACCAGGGGAAATGCCAGTGATTTGATTACAGCACTATGATGCCTTGTTCCAGATACACTTATAATTCCAGGTGCTGCATAAACTGAGTACCATGGAGGTGTTCATACAAAGCTGACTTTTAAAATTACTCTGTGTTGGAAATTTTGAGTATATGGCTCCTTTAAAACCACTGTCATGAACAGAAAATACACAGCCTTTGTATTGAATTTTACACACACACATACACACACAAACACAAACACACTTTCCCCAGAAAATTGAAGAAATAATGGAATTACAAAAGTTGACTTCATGAGGCAAACACTATTTTAGCATCACTGCTCCAGCAGTTGCTGATGTTTCTCTTGACAGTAACCATGATTGCTACGATAAAAGCTGTGCTTGATTATTTGGATACCTGTCATGCATAACTGGAGGGCGGCTGTAAAAAACAGGATTAATCAAAATAGGATTATAATTTTCTGCAACACCTGTTTCAACCAGCTGCCTCTGATTATAGATTCTATTCCTCCCAAATTACACAATAAAGCAATTTAGAAATCAGTGGAGAGTCCAGTGTCATGGTGCCAGAATGGAAGTCAGACATTTGAGCAGAGGAACCTTTCAGCTACCTGATTTAATTTGCTTAGATTATTCCAGAAAGAGAGGAACAAGCAGATAATATAACACATTGGGAAATCCCCAAAGGTTTTGTTTTTAAAACTGTTACACTTTTATTTCACATTGACTGCATACTGAGTATATATTAACATTAGAAAAAGACATTAACTTTCAAATCCATGAGGTATGAAAAACTAAAAATTATATTTTAACATTATAATAATGTACCCATGTTTACTGGAAAATAATATGAAGTTCTTATGAAGAAATATCAAAATTAATTTGCTTATTTTATTTGTAATGCGTTAAAGTATAAACAGCTTAAACTTCACCTAAGATATATGATAGTCAACTCATAAGATGAATCAGTATTAATTTATTAAAAGTCAATTTGACTTGGAAGATGATTCAGAGTCTTCATTGTGACAGCAAATGGACTTTGTATTTTGAGAAAATCTTAGGTCTCTTATGCTGTTAGGTGATTAAAAGTGACTGAAATACAAAAGATTTCTATTTTTTTTTTTGGCCAATTCTTAAACAATTTTGTAAATATTCTATTTGTAGAATGAAATAGTCTTTAAGAAATAGTCTTGGAATTAATAATGCCATGTATCTCAAAATAGTATACAAATTCCATGAACTCTTGCTCCAGCACTAATAATATCTAAAAATTACCAGTGAGATAAACACACTATTGTAGGTATGAGGCTTACATACATGAATATGTTAAGAATAAAGGAAAGAGAATTGAGTGAAATGGAATATGACTTATTAAACTTTTGCTGAACATATCACAAATCATATTCAATTTGATGTATAATTACTTTGTGGCATAAAATTACACATTTATCTACATGAAATGTATGAAATAAATCATTAGTCCTGAAGAAGCCTATGATATGGATGAGGGTGTTATTGTTTGTATACCATTCATTTAAATTCGTATACACTTGGAAATTTCCAAGGAGAATAAAGAAGTTAGTGATAAGTGATATCAGAATAGAAGACAGACTAATTGGAAAGAAGAAAGGACTCAGCAGATAGGAGGTTTGGGAGGGTGAAAAGTGAGGGTGGTGGGAGTGGATTATGATCATGGTCTATTTTTCCTATTTATAGAAGTTGTCAGTATAAAAGCCTTATAAGAAGGAAGTTACAATTTTTGTGTGTGTGTAGGTAGTATATGGCTTGTGTTGGATGACACATGGGACTTCAGACCATTACCCAGAAACTGATGCCATGTGATGCTACATAGGGTTCCCTATGACAAGTAAGTTAAAGCATATGAAAACAGACTGACATTTTCTGTTACTTGTATGAGGTCTATGGTCTATATTAGGTACATTTCTGTGTAAGCATGTATGTAAGAAGAGATCACTTGTATATGAGACAGAAATAACATTTTGCTTCAATTCTTTTGAAAAATATTTAAATCCATTTTCCATTATTCTTAATGTTTAGTGCTAAAATGTCAATTGTTTTTAATATTTTATTTTTGTTTACATGAGAGAGGTACAGAAATAAGGAGAGAGTGAGAGAGAGAGAATGGGCATGCCAAGGCCTCCAGCCACTGCAAACCAACTCAAGATGCGTGTGCCCCTTGTGCATCTGGCTTATGTGGGTACTGGGGATTCAAACATTGGTCCTTTGGCTTCTCAGACAAGTGCCTTAATTGCTAAACCATCTCTCCAGCCACTCAATTATTAATTTAATTTTTAAAATATTTTCTTTAGTTTCATCCTTGAATTTAATTTGACAGTAAACAAATGTCAGGTGTTATAACCTTCTGCTTTGTTCTGAAATGAATGTCATCCATACTCCTCCCTGTACCTGCAAATATAGATTTATATAATTAAGATAAAGCATGAATTGTGTAGTTAGTGAACACAAAGACTGGCAACAAGATGCATCTGCTCTGATACTGGGCTGAGAAGTTTTCTTGCTAGGAGCATTATATTACAACATCAGTCCTTCTTTTCCTTTGTTTATTGGTTGTAAAATATGACAATGAAAGCCAGGGATGAATGTGCTAAGTCATAGTCCCAAGGTTTGGGAAACTGAGCCAGAATGGTCAGGAGATGGAAGCTCACCATGGCTACCTAGACTCACTCTACAAACACACATATACATACATACATAAATACATACATATGCACATATAAATGTAAATACATATACTTGTAATTAGAAAAGTTGTACTTAATATGAACACATTTAAAATTCTTGTTTTCTTCCTGTAACTATGACTTCTATGGGTGGGTTTTCCTAGAATGCATTAAAAATGCATTCTCCTCTGAGTCTAGATTTGGTCAGAAGCAAACACCCTGACATGATGTACATGCCAGTGCAATAGTGGCACACAGCCTCAGTGGGTAATCAATAGCTTTCTGATGGGCTAAGAGATCTGCGGATGGTAAAGGAACTCATATCTGGAATTGGGAACCATATCATAATCTTGCAGAGACAAAGTTTATGTTCTCCAGTGTCATGCTGTCACTAGTCTTTTGTGAAAAGATAGCTTACATACAGCAAATTCTCCCTAAATTAATAATGCTTATCCCATTAAAATTACACTGACTTCACTATCATTTGGATAATCTGTTCTTTCTTAGAAGTTAATGAGACTACAGGAGATAAACTACCCTTTGCACTTCAGCCAAACCACAGATGAATCCACACAGAAACTGTAGAGATAAGAAAGAGTGCTGCTTCTGTGATGAACCTGATAATCAGCACCAGGGTGTAGGAGACAGACCCTGAATATTCAACACCTACCAAAGTAGAGGTCCAGATGCTCCTAAAGGCTCATCACTGAAGTAGACTTAAAACTTACCCACCATGGCTAGGAAATTTTGCTGAATAGGGGCCTGAAAGACTGCAAGAGCCACAGGTTGAGTCATGCCCAGAGGCACTCACTTCCCCCCAAAATGACTGCTCCTCCCACAAGGCATAAGCTATAACACCATGGGGAATACCTGCAACTCTACAAAGAAGTGTGGAATGGAGGCAGATATGGTGGAAAATAAGGTGCCAACACATGATGTATCCATACAAAATAATAACAATAAACATTAAAAAATTGTGTGACATCCTGGGTTTCAATCGCCAGAAGTGCCAGTCAACTTATAAATAATAATAATACTTTTAAAAATGCATTCCTTTTATAAATTACACATTGAAAATCTAATTTTGTACAAAGCTTTTTATAAAATTTAATTTTCAGCTTGCTTAAATTGTTTAAAATCAAATTAATGACATAATATTTTTAGTCACTTCACAAAATATAGGCTTATTAGAATGAATTTGTTAAATTTGGATCTGTTAGGCGTAAATTTAGACTTTAAATACTGATTTAGGGAAACTTGGGCAACTCTGTGTCTTCAGCAATGCCTTTTAGACAATGTACAGTTAACCTACTCAATAATTATCGAAGTGTGCAATAGAAAGTCTTGCAGTGTACTGGCAAGGTGACTGAATGCAGATTCATAAGATGATTGTTCTTGGCTGTCTCTTTCAACTTAGCATTTATTCAGTAAAAACTTTACAAATATTTGCTAGAGTGTCTATGACCTAACTGCTCTTCATCAAGTTATTTTTTTGACTTTTATGCTAGTATCAGATTGGAACTGATTTCCTCAAAGACAGAAGGAGGACAGGAGCAAAGATTGGGCCCAAATCATTTTTATTTTCCCTGCATAAATGAATTTAGAAAATGGCAATATTTTAATTGAGTTTAAATGAACATCTTAAAAATTTGTATATCCTTACTAGAGATCCATAAAGAAGGCATTAATAGATGAGTTTCCAGAGAAGAATGGGAAATGAAATAAATAATACAATGTGTATTATATATGTAGATGAATTTCTCACTGCTATGTTTCCTTTGGTTAACAGTTGCTACCTGTACTACCCCTAGAGTACAGGCCAGTGGAGGATAAAGATGACAGCAGGTATCCCCAACACAAAGGGCTCAGCAAAATGAGTACACATAGGTTCTCTGAGATCAGTTTATTCCACTGTTTCCTCTTATTTATCATTGTATGTGGTCTGCATGTATGTGTTCATGTGGGCATGTGCTTATGGAGACAGCCTTGAGTAGCATTCTCTCATTCACTTGGAACTTGCCAATTAGCCTAGATTGGCTGACTAGTTAGCTCCAACAATTTGCCTATCTCCATTTCTCGAGACCACACTGCTTGGCATTTACATGGGTTTTCCACATACTGGTCCTCATGCTTGCAAGGCAAGCAGTCTACTGATCTCCCTCCCACGTCTTAGTACTCACTAGAGTTAAATAAAGTGTTAGTGTTTCCTTGGCCTGGAGAGATGGTTTAATGGTTAAGCACTTGCCTGTGAAGCCTAAGGACCCTGGTTCGAGGCTCAATTCCCCAGTACCCACATTAGCCATATGCACAAGGGGGCGCACACATCTGGAGTTCGTCTGCAGTGGCTGAAAGCCCTGGAGGGCCCATTCTCTCTGTCTGCCTGCCTAATTCTGATCTCTCTCTCTCTCTCTCAAATAAATAAATAAAAATAAAATATTTTTAAAGTGTTATTGTTTCCAAGGATCTAACAAAAATATACAATCATTTGCTTCTAGATTTTTCAGCAAATCATATGCTAATTTCAGAAAAATGTGCTGGAAGACAAGTTATCTGAAATTCTTAAGATTACTATGCTGTATGTGGCCATTGATATTTCTATACTTTTCAGGTTTTTAAATTCATCCAAATTAATCCAGTACACAGGATTTTCTTGTACATATACCCTGGAATACAAAAATGCTCCACACAACAAAGTATCTCAGTCTTTATTGTGATTGTGTGTGTCTTGTATGTATTTTTTTAATATTAATTCTCTCCCCCCTCCTCCAGAGTCTCTTTTTTACCTTTTTAATTTGTTCTATATTTATTATAGATTATAATCTTTTATCATGTCCCACTTCCCTGGGTCCCACATCAGTGGGGTTATGGGATTCACTTTGGGGTCATGAAGACCTCAGTCATCCCTACACAATTTTTTTGTAATTGAAATAATGTTTTTATTAAAATGTTTTTATTTATTTATATGAGAGAGAGAGAATAAGTGTACCAGGGCCTCTACAATTTTGTACTTTTTTGTCTGGTTTCTTTCAAATCTGTGTGTGAAGCAGAGGAAAAGAGAGAGAGAGAGGTGGTTATGGTTGTACACACCATATGACCATTATGAATATTGCATCTATGAACCTGGTTTTATTAATCCTTAAGTCCACATTTCTACACTTCCTTTTCTATTGGTTATATGTATGCAAGTAGAATTGATGGCTCATAGGACAACTTTATCTTTAAATTTTGAGGAAACATTTTATTATTTCACACAACTGTTAGTTTACATTTTCATCAGTAACAACAGAAGTGTTTGAAATCTGATGCAAAACAATAATGTATAGAAGTAAAGACTACACATCAAAATTAGTGGACAATAAGCAGAGAGTCACCAAGGCATACCTACTCAACCTGTTAAGAAAAACAGACAGACCCTGAAATAAAATAATACATACAGGGAAACAATAAGTTTAATAAGTTGCTATCTTCTACATAGTTTCTATATCATCTAGAATTCTATGTTAAGGAAGATTTCTCTTTAGAAATGAACTACAAAAAACATAGTCTTGAGTAAACAAAGTACAATCATTGGTTACATATAAACCCATTTTGCAAAAATATTAAATTCAGTCCCTAACAAGTATTCTTATTCCACATATCTATGCAACATTTTTCTAATGTTGAATTTTCATTGAGGTCCTGCTTAGAAAGCCCATCAAAGGGCATAATCCCTGACCTCTTCCTGTGCAAGATCACTAGCTTGCATAATGTGTTTGAATATTCCCCACCGGAATGTGACCTCCAAAGGGGTAGGGTGGCATGCTTTACCTGTTCTTCAGTTCTGTACACAAGGGTAGTGTGCCTCCTGATATTCTTCTCTTACATTTCATGCTTGTGCATGTATGAGCCATATAATAGAGCAGGGGACAAGTCAGACTAAAGACATGTTAATGACAGGACCCACTGAAATGAAGCACATGAAAAGATCCAGTGAGGAATGGTAAGACATTCAGGGGTTTCCATGACTGGAAAGGACTGAAAGAATCATTACAGCTACATGAAAACAAAAGGGATGAGAAAGTGCCACCAAAGTGTTTTAGAGAACACTTGATGGGGCAGAATATGGAAATTTAGAAAAACATGCAAACCATCTTGGTGCTGTCTCCAGGAAGCGAATTTCAGCAAAACCTAGATATGGGTGACACAGTCTTTCTGCTTAGGGAGGAAGTACAGAAAGTATTAGGGAGAACAAAGTAAGACTTCCAGATGGCCAGAAAATGATAATGTGCTTTCTATGATCATAAAACAAATATTGTAAGCAACTCATGGTCTAACCTACTTAACAGTAAATAACCTGTTGTGATAATCATACAAGTGCAATACTGGTGCACAGCCATGGTGGGAAACCAACTACTCTTGGTTTGGCTAACTGATCCCCTCAGTGGTATGTGACCCATAGCTGGAAATGGGACACAAGTCAGAACTGTATCCAAATATAAGCTGGCTCTCCATTATCAAGCTCCCACCAATCATGGGCTACAAGAGGTCCCTTACCTATTAAATTCTCTGTTAAAAAAAGTAAGGCTTATCTCATTTGTCTGGTGCTAACTTACTCTCTGTTGGAGAATCTGCTTCTCTTTTTCAGATAGATGTAAATCCTAAGGAGAGAGCCACTCCATCATACCTCATAAGGGCCCTGGTTGAAACTAAGAAAAATTGGCAAAACAAGCAAGAGTGCAGTTTTCTTGGTGAACCAGGTACCAGCACAAGGGTGAAGGAAATTAACACAGAGAAAAATCAACTCCTACCAAATCAGATATCCAGAGCCTCAGAGTCTCCCAACACCTCATCACTGAAGCAGTCCAAAAATGAACCCAACATGGCTCAGGGAAATTTTGTGGTGGAGAGCCACATATTGGGTCATGATATGCAGAGACATTTATCCTACCCATAACTGTGGGCTAACTCCAGAGTGCATGACCCATATACCTCAACAAGGAGGAGCCAGGGGGAGGGGGTAGGACATGGATGAGCCTAACAATGGTACCAAATTGACTGTATTCACTGAGTACAAAACTAATTAATAATAAAAAATGTGAAGATACTGAGCTTCTAATGAGTGAAAACTTTAACAAAAAATACATATTTTAATAATTAATTTTTTCAGAAACCACAAAACCACTCGAATATGATTGCTTTTAAGTACTTACCTTCCAAAATTATATAATCAATCTATTCCATGTTTCTGTTTTTTTTTTTTTTTGCATTTTTTTATTAATTAGTATTGTACTACACTCAAGTCCAAATGGATCAAAGACCTCAATATAAGACCAGAAACTCAGCTACTACTGGAAGAAAATATAGGAAGAACTTTCAATGATATAGGAATGGAAAAAGACTTTCTGAGCAAATCCCCAGTAGCTCACGATCTTATACAGTCACTCAACCAAAGGTATCACATGAATCTGAAGAGTTTCTTTACATACAAGCATATAATAAGCAAAGCCAATATATTACCCACAGAATGGGAGAAAATATTTGCTAGTTATCTAACTGACAGAGGCCTAATCTCTAGAATCTACAAAAATCTAAACAATAAAAAGTCAAACAACCCACTCACAAAATGGGGCAAAAAGCTGAACAGGCAGTTCACAGAGGAAGAAATACAAATGGCAAACACACACTTAAGAAAATGTTCATTGTCCCTAATCCTCATGGAAATGCAAATTAAAACAACTATGAGATTCCACCTTACCCCAGTAAAGAGAGCAAACATCAAAAAATCAAATGAAATTAAATGCTGGCGAGAATGTGGAGAACTAGGAACACTCATCCACTGTTGGTGGGAATGTAAGATGGTACAGCCACTTTGGAAAGCAATATGGAGACTCCTGAAAAAGCTGACTACAGAGATACCAATAGACACAATTATTCCCTTACTGGGCATCTACCCTAAAGCATTTAAACCACAGGCCAGAGAGACTTGCTCAACCATGTTTTTAGCAGCTCAATTCATAATAGCTAATAGCTAGAATCAACCCAGGTGTCCATCACTAGAAGAATGCATAACTAAGATGTGGTATATCTACACAATGGAATTCTACACATCAGTAAGAAAAAAAAAAATGACACAATGAAATTTGAGGAAAAATGGTTTAACCTGGAACAGATCATTCTCAGTGAACTTAACCCAATCACAGAAAGAAAATCACCACATAGTCTTATTCATCTACTGTACCTAACCTGAATCTACCCAAGATGCCTTACATACCCAGAAAGCATCTTGAGTACCAGACAATAGGATTGGTGGGGAGGGAAAGGGATGGGGTAGGAAACACAAATCTAGACCCAAATGTCAATGGTACTATAAAATTCTACAACCTGAAAGGCAGACCAAATGGCTGAATCTCACCAGGGCCTTAGAGGGAACATCTGAGCCACAAGAGACTGGAGAGTGTAGGATGAAGACTGATCTTAATTTTCTACAGTTTCACTCCCTCTCTCTTCTCTGCAACTCATTTATAATAATTATCTTTTTCTTCCTTTTTTTAGTGGGCACTGACCTGTAACTCCCAGTACCAGTATGTGGCTATTATCCACAGTGAGCTTTTTATTTTATTTTTTTAATTTTATTTGTTCATTTTTATTTATTTATTTGAGAGAGACAGAGAAAGAAAGAGGCAGAGAGAGAGAGAGAGAGAATGGGTGCACCAGAGCCTCCAGCCACTGCAAACGAATATCAGATATGTGTACCCCCTTGTGCATCTGGCTAACGTGGGTCCTGGGGAATCAAGCCTTGAACCATGGTCCTTAGGCTTTACTGGCAAGCACTTAACTGCTAAGCCATCTCTCCAGCCCCACAATGATCTTTTGATCATAGAGACCTACAAAGTTTCCTAAAAGAAAGACAGATTTCTGTCAGAGTACTTGATAACCCACCAAAGGTTAGTGGTAAGACTCTACTGCTGAAGACACCATATGCAGATGACATGTGAAATAGAATGACATGGCTAGAAGCTGGAAGAGTCAGTCCCCAGACAGTCAGTGTGTCTAGTGCCAGAAGCTGCTACGTGGGCAACTGGGTGAAAATGACCAATATCTATCCCAAGTTTCTTTCAGGACATAATTTTAGTATGTAAACTGTCTTTTGCATTAAAAATATATTTTCTCATTGAACATTTAGTTTTTTCCAGGGTTGAAGAGGTGGCTCAGCAGCTAAGGTGCTTTTCTACAATGCCTAACGACCCAAATTTGATTCCCAGGAATTCACTTAAGCCAGGTACACGTGGTGGTGCATGCATCTGGAGTTTGTTGGAATGGCTAGAGACCATGGTGTGCCCATATTCATTTTCTTATAAGTGAATAAATAAATAAATTAACAAAAAAGCCTGTAGATGGTTCCAGATCATCCTGGACTAGACAGAGATCCTACCTCAAAAAATAAAATAAAAATAAAAAAGAATATTTTTTCAAAAGATAAAATAAAATATCATACACTATCTCCTTTGTCCCACAGGGTCATAAGACAGATGTTTGGAAAGGAGGTGATTGGAGATGGGCTGTTTTTAGTCTATCCCTTTAGCTTTGTAGTTTTGGTATATGCTTTATTCTTCTCTAAAACTCAGTTTCTCTGTCAGTGCAGGTAGGATTTGATTTTAAAAACTAAGATAGTATGGAAAGTACAGATTAAATATAAAGCTCTCGGTATACTAATTTTACTTCTTAGGTGAGAAATGCCGAATGACAAATATTTCTCTACTTCCCATATTTTGGAGTATATGTAGCACCATCCTGAAGAATACAGACATTTAACTTTCCCATCAATAATCTCAATTTGATTAATTTTAAATAACTGATTTTTTTCTATTAGTATAAAATAAATTTGTGAAAATGTCTGTATGCAATTAATTTAGTTGTTCATTCTTTTTTTTTTCCACTTTAAAGTAAGGGCAGAATCAAATGTTATTTGGTTGTTACATTATGTTTCTGAACAATATTTAGTTGAGATTTCATTGTCTGTGTGTAGCTATCCTGATGATAAATCTGCGCTTTCAAAATAAATCATTATGTAATCAATATAGCCTAATTAAGACATCAAAAGTCTAAGAAAGCACTTGATGTATAAAGCCTAATTTTATTTCTCCTTTTATATATGTCGCTTTGGACAAGCTATGAAATAACCTGAGATCTTAATATCTTATCTACAAAATGATGTGACAAATTTCAAGATTCCTATCTTAACTGTCGTACATCATCATGTGAAATATGGGATTTAGATCAAGAGGTGTCATAGTCCAGGACCCATTCTAATCTAAGTAATTTTGATCAATTGAATTCTGGCATCTCTCACAACTCTGTTCTAAAATAATATTGCATATTTTATAAGTGTAAGGGTTAAAAAGAACTTTAAAGATTTACAAATCACTTTCATTATAAAATATTCACATTATGACAATATACTAACTCTAACAGTGTGGAGGCTCTCTATTATCCTGTCAGCTATATTTGCTAAGTGCATTAGAAAAAGATCTCTTTATTCCAGCTATGGAAAACTCAGATAATTACAATATATTTAGGAAACATGGGATTCAATGATTTTTATATCCTGATTTTCCTAGATGTTAGAAGCTGGCCAAAAGCATATTTGCAAATGAAACTTTAAATTTCTCATTTGTAGCAATCCTATTTTTGGAACTAATTATTTATAGAACAGTAACTTTACAGGAACATGAGGGAAAAAATTGTAAATACATTTTGTGATGCTGCCAATTTATGAAAATATCTAAATTCTCTCATCCCAACAGCATAATTAGTAATTTGGATAGTTCTGCTCAATATTGTAATGATTATCCTTTTTTATATGGTCAATAATGAAATTGTCAATAAATATTTCAGGAAAACTCTTATTACCACAGTAAGGATGATTATTTCACTCTAAGTTTTCTGGGAATTTTTATATTATAACTACATTCATTCTAACCACAGTCTTATAGTTATAAGCTTTATGGCCTCATTTAAGAAACATATGTTTGGGCGCGGCGGCTGGACCGGGCTGGCTGTCTGGCGGGCCGGTGGAGCTGGGCAGCGGAGCTGCTGTGGGGCGATCACGCGGGGCTGCGGGCCGCGTCATGGACTGTTGTCTCCAGCCCAAGTTCCAGCCTCACTGAGCCATCCACCCCTAGCTTCTGGCCAAGGAAGCCCTTCCAAGCGCTGACCATGTCTATTATGGACCACAGTCCCACCACGGGGTGGTCACTGTCATCGTCATCCTCATGGTGATTGCCGCCTTGGGGGCGTTGATCCTCGGCTGCTGGTGCTACCTGAGGCTCCAGCGCATCAGCCAGTCAGAGGATGGGGAGAGCATCGTGGACGATGGCGAGACCAAGGAGCCCTTCCTGTTGGTGCAGTACTTGGCTAAGGGACCGTGTGTGGAGAGAAAGGCCAAACTGATGACCGCCAATGGCCCAGAAGTGCACGTCTAATTGGGGCTTGCAAAGCCCCGGGTCCTTTTGACAGCCAGCCCAGAGGCACTGGGAGGGCTGAAGCAGGCATGCCGCTGTGTAAGAGGAAGGGTGGGCACTTGCTGGCATGGCCTCTGCGGGCTTCATCATTGCATGCGCTGCTCCAGGTCCGCTGTCCTGGGCTATCCCCATTGGCCTCCTGGTGGGGCTGCCCATTGCAGGCAGTAGGCAGGCCTGACCTTGCTGGGGCTCGTGGTCCCCTAGCGCTTTTGTTACTTGAATGTTTAGCTGAGCCTGTTCTGGGCGGAGGGAGCTACTACTGTGACATCTGTACTAACCAACCTGTGAACTGTAAATAGGCCCCAGAAGCATGTGCTTTAAACTTTTTGCTGATTTTGTAAAGTACCATATAGAGCCTGTGGGACTGGTTCCATAACGACCGTCTTCAAGAGCTGAAGCAAAGCCACGGAGGGTCTTTGACTAGTCCAGCCTGGGTTGTTCCTCGTAGGGGGTCCCCTAAGTTCTGTCGGTGTGTACTGAAAGGAAGAGAGGTCAGTTCTGCGTTCTCACGCCTGACCAGCCGGGGTGATTTCTACTTGGTTTATGATGGGTGGGAGCAGCATCCCTCCCTTTCTCTCCTTTAGGCTTTGTGAAATAGCAGTGCGCACCCATGGCAGTTACTGTGAGGAAGCTACGGTACCTGCTCAGGAGCTGGTGAAGGACGAGTCAGGATGAGTCCTGAGAGCTGCCAGATGTCAGTAGCAGAGCAGTTTCTTGCCCTTTTAGTCTTTTGAGCATGCCCAGTATGCCCCTTTAGCACAGGCTTTGGTGAAATTGCTCTGGTCCCTGGCCACACTAGAGCCCATGGTGACCATCCCTCTGACACCCCCTTGGCCCAGGATAGGAAGCAAAAGGTCCTGTTGTTTCATTCAGTATTTTCTGCACTGGAGCGAAGAGGAAGGGCATCACCTTTCCTCCTCTCCCCACGTGAGCCAGCGTCTCTTCCTTTTTCCTCTCCCATAACTGCCCGCCGGCGGTAGCAGGGTTCACTTTCCTCCTGGGGACTCAGTATACTTAAGTCCTCTGGCCTGGCTTGTCGGGAAGTCCTTTCTAGTGCAGACATGTGCATTTATTCACACAGGAGCTCCCCACCCCACGCTCTCTGCCAGCTAGGCCTGGGGCAGGGGTGGGGACCCACGTCCAGGTCGGCTCTCACAAGTGAGGGATTGGCAGCTCTCAGGGGATCCCACACTTCCGCAGCATACATCGGCCCTTGTGTTTGTGCCTGTGAGCTCACTTAGATGTCTCATCCCACCACTGTATGTGCAGCCTAATCCATCTGACTACAACGTGACTGAGGGCTTCCTGGGTGATGAGTGGGCAGCTGTCCCTGGCTTAGCCTTCATGCTTGAGCCACCTGTGAGCAGCACAGAGCTCTGGCTTCTGGGCTAGGATATAGGCATTCCTTTAAAAAAGCATTTCTACCTAATCCATTCTCTAGAACCTCAATGGCAGAGCTGCAGGGAACACTTCTTTTTTAGCAGCATATGCCTACGTGGGGGCTCAGACATCAAGGAATAGCTTGGGGTGAGAAGGGTAGCTAATGAAGCCATCTGCAGTGCAGGTGGTGGGCCATATTCCTCCAATGGAATAGTCAGGCCAGGGGAGACATGGCAAGGGACAGGTTGGACCCTGGCAGGCTGAGGTGGGGAGGACAGAGCAGTGATCCAAGCCAGGTCTAGAAGAGGAGCGAGCTGAGACTGGGGGAAATGTCTGCCCTGGAGTTAGGAGGCTGAGGTGTTGGACCCACCGCCATCCCATTTCTGACCTGCTGGGTTTTCTACCTCTACTTGCCCTGCCAGCCACACACCCACCCGCCTCTTGTCCTCCAGCCTCGGTGCCCAGCGATCCCAGAGCGGCTGGGATTTCCATTGCAAGCTGTGGCTTTTACTGGGCTAGTGAAGTTTCACTTTTGACCTGGCCAAACATTGCTGACTTCCGCATCCCCTCCCCAGTGGCTCGGGCCATCTTTGGAGCTTGAGTTAGGTTCACTGGAGTGGAGTGAAGTTTTGGGTGGGAGTCAGGTGCTTTAGGACACTGGTGGAGTTCTCGGGAGGAAAAGCGAAACACCTAGAGAACTAGTGGGAGACCACACAGTGAATGGCTCCCTCAGTTCTTACTTATTGATGGCTACTCTAGCAGATAACCAGACCCATTCCAGTGGCTTAGAAAGTTATGACCCCTCTTGGAATTCTTTCTTGTCAGTAGCTCAACTATTGTGGTCAGGTTTTGTGACTTGTAAGAAATTAGCCTTTCATCCTTTAAACACAGAAGCTCCTGGAGAGATGACTTAATGTTTAAGGCCTAAAGACCTAGGCTTGACTTCCCAGAATGCATGTAAGCCAGATGCACAGGGTGGCACATGTGTCTGCAGTTTATTTGCAGTGGCTACAGGCTCTGTCATGCCCATTCTCATTCTCTCTCTCATAAATACATAAATAAAAATAAAACGTTTCAAGAAGATGGAATGGAGGGATGGCTTAGAGGTTAAGGCATTTATCTACAAAGTCAAAGGACCCAGATTCAATTTCCCAGGATCAATGTTAGCCAGATGTATAGAGGGTTTGCACACGTCTGGAGTTTGCTTACAGTGGCTGGAGGCCCTGGTAGGCCCATTCACTATCTTTCTTTCTCTCTCTTTCCCTCTTATTCTGTCAAATAAATAAATAATTTTTTTTTTGAAAAAAGAAACATATGCCTTATTCCTTTATCTTTCAAATCCCTAAAAGAATGAATAGTGATATTAGATTAAAGGTTTAATATTAATCACTTGATATGATTTATTCATGTTGACATATATGTTTACATGTAGATATGTACATATAATTGCACACATGTATGCATTGCTTTCCTCCCACCATATCTATGACTATTATGTCTATCAAAATACAACATAATCTATTCATCTTAAAAGGGGATACTCGGGCTGGAGAGATGGCTTAGCGGATAAGCACTTGCCTGTGAAGCCTAAGGACCCTGGTTCGAGGCTCGGTTCCCCAGGTCCCACGTTAGCCAGATGCACAAGGGGGCGCACGCGTCTGGAGTTCGTTTGCAGTGGCTGGAAGCCCTGGTGCGCCCATTCTCTCTCTCTCCCTCTATCTGTCTTTCTCTCTGTCTGTCACTCTCAAATAAATAAATAAAAATTGAACAAAAAATATTAAAAAAAAAAAGGGGATACTCATGGGAGTCACTATCCTCAAAGACAATTTAATCACACTTTAGACATTTGATTCAAAGGAACCGTAAAGTTTGATTTAGTTATATGTTAAATGAGTATCACCTTTATTATGATTTCATTTATTTGTTCATAGTTCAAAGTAACGTCTGGGAAAAAGCCTTCCCATTTTTTATCCTCACTTTGAAAATTAATATAAGGTTAATAAAGATGTTCACAAAGTCCCAATTCTAATTATTTAGTTATCAACCCCATTGATTTCCTTGGGGGCTATGAATCTAATTTTTTTTTTCCTTCTCATTTTGTCATTATATATTGTTACACTTTTTTCAAGCTCTGAATTGCATTTTCAACATTCCATACATAATCTGCTCCTTTAAAAGACTGGAAAGTTGTATTTAGAATTTAAGTATAAGTGTATAATTTTAAGGTAGCCTAGTAAAATAAATGAGTGAGCAAAGTATTTATCATGCTAACATAAAGATGCATAAACACTGTTAGATGGCTGCTGAGCAGCAGTGATTTGAAACTTGCAAACTCTCTTCTCAGTAGTTATTGCTCCAAAATGATATACTTGGTTGCTAAAAAAAGAATGTAGTCTGACTGTATTTTTGGTCTGGATAATGATTAACCTGGAGGGTATACATTACAGCTTCTAGAGAAAATTAGTCCTTCCAATATGTAAATTTTGTAAATATGATCTTCTGGTATATTCCTTCATTATTTTTGTGGAGAGGTATATATTTTTTATTTTTCCATTTATGACATTTTCATACATGGAAATAATGTATTTGGATGTTATTTCTCAAAACTTTTCCTTCATTCTTTTACCCCAAATTACCCAATTAGTGTTGTAAGGTGAAACTGAATATTACAATAAATATAGAGTCATCAACATCTCTTCTAAAAGAAGACAAAGAAGAAGAAGAAGAGGAGGAAGGAGAAGAAGGAGAAGGAGGAGAAGAAGAAGGAGAAGAGGAAGAGGAAGAGGAAAAGGAAGAGGAAGAGGGGAAAGAAGAAGGAAAAGCTCAGAGTCCTGAAGCTGGTAGATGCATAACCACACTAGAGCTCTGGGGATGAAATTGGGTAAGAATTGAGAGAATGACCAGTTCCAGAAGCTCTAAAAGGACCTCCACTGAGTGGGCACTGTAGTGCATATTCATGAATCTGCCAATTCCTATATTCAGAGTACAGCTAGGATGCAACCACAGGGTAAAATGAAAACTAAGGAAAAATATTAAGAAAATTGATGAAAGAAAGACTGTTCTTTGAAAATATAAACAAGATTGATAAACACCTGATTGATAAACAAAAAAAATAGAAGTTTCAAATTAATAAATTAGAAATGAAAAGGGAGCGGTCATAACAGGCATCAATGAAATTGGAAGAATCATCAGGACATATTTCCAAAACCTCTAATCAAAAAATTTGGATAACATGGAAATGGGCCAATTCCTAGATATATACCACTCTCCAATACGAAGTCCAGAGCTGAGAGATCTCAAAACAATTCCATTACTTCCATCGAGATTGAAAATGTAATCAAAAACCTTCATAAAAGGAAATGTTGGATTGGAGAGATGGCTTAGCAGTTAAGCGCTCGCTTGTGAAGTCTAAGGATTGTGATTTGAGGCCCAATTTCCCAGTACCCACATAAGCCAGATGCACAAGATGGTGCATGCATCTGGAGTCTGTTTGCAGTGGCTGGAGGCCCTGGTGTGCTTATTCTTTCACTCTCTTCTCTTGCTATCTCTCTTTATTTGCTCTCCCCCACACACACAGATAAATAAAAATAAATATTTAAAAAATGAGGGCTAGAGAGATGGCTTAACAGTTAAAGCTCGTGCCTGTTAAACCAAAGGACCCAGGTTCAATTCCCCAGTACCCAAGTAAGCCAGATGCATGAGGGGTGCATATATCTGGATTTTGTTTTCAGTAGCTGGAGGCCCTGGTGTGCCCATTGTTTCTCTGTCTTCTCCCTTTCTCCCTTTCTCTCTCTCTCTCTCTCTCTCTCTCTGCTTGCAAATAAATAAAATAAATTAATTAATTAAAAATATTAAAGAAAGGAAAAGTCCAGGACATGATGAATTCTCAGCTGAATTCTACGAAACCTCCATCAGAGACCTGAAAGAACTTATTTTTAAACCTTTTCACATAATAAGAGAAGAGATAATGCTCCCCAACTCCTTGTAAGAAGCATGGAAGCATCATCTGGTAAAAAGGGTCTTTTGATTATGTGTCTTTGTCATGACTTTCCTGTGGTACTATCTGTCTTAATTGTCCCAATTTGATATCTTCTGATTGGTCCAATTCAAATTACAAATGAGTCTTAGTCACTCTCTAATGATCAAAAAGTTTATTTAGACATGTATCTTACAAGAGAAGTTGGGAGCACTTTGGAGGCATGGGCCACATGCAGTCAGTGGGTAAAATGACCAGAAGGATGTCTGCTGAGACACCATTCTCAGTTTGGAGGACTGCTTTTTCCTTAAACTAGCCAACTTAGGCTGGTTTTGGAAGTGGTAGCATTGTTGAAAGTTTCAAGAAAGCTGTATGTGATCTGCAGTGGTTTTACTCCAGGGAAACTTGATTTTACCAGTCTCTTGTAAAAGCGATCTGGTCGGTCCTGACTCCAGGTAGGAAAACACACATATCTTGCAGAATTTTACTAAGTAATAAACAGAAGGTATTGTAAGACATTTCAATGACCCTTATGGCTTCATGCACAATGTTATGTGTTTTTATACATAATGGACCATATGGCAGATTCAAACTAAAATGCACTAATATTTTTCAAAATGTTTGTTGAAATATACATAAGAGAATTGGTTATAAAATAATAGTTATAGTTACATAATTATGCCTTAGAATTTATATATTTCCCTTTCAGCTTTAGTTCTTATTAAAAACTTAGAAAAATACATTTTAGTGTAAAATGACCATGCTTTGGTTAAACATAAAAGAGTAAGAAAAAATTGATGGCTGACTAGTCCATAATGGTTTATCTCAAAGACATGTGTAATTTATCATAAGTTCCCCCTAAAGTATATAATTTGAATTTTGATAAGATAAAGACAAATTTCAGCAAAGGGAGATTTTTAACTTTATAAAATTTTGTTTATACCATATTTATGCATGACCTTCAATAGTATAGTAATTTATTTAAATGTGCTTTACTAATTAAGAATATTTAAAATAGAAGTGCACTTTAATTATTCTTACCAATTATCTATATAATAAATTATTGAAATGATAAATTACCATAAGCAACAATCATTACTTAAATAAGATAATAAGCATCTCCAAAATGCTGACTCACAATTTTTTGAATCCTTTCTTTGGAGTCGTGAATTTATTATTCTGTTCTGTATTTATTTTCTTCTAGAATATTGATGGGCCATAATGTGGAAAACACACACCTAGTAGTTAAATAATTCCATTTATACTATTCATGTAAATATAATAAAGGTAACAGAAAGAAATGTCAACTTATTTTTTTCCTTCTAAAGTTCGAATTTATACTCCTTATTGCATGGACAACAGAAATTCAAAGAATATCCAGGAACCCAAGTCTTCTATTCATTCTCTTTAGGTGTTTCTAATAATTAAATGTAGATAGCTAGGAATTATTTTAAGTATTTAAGGGCCTCCTTAAAATGTTTTGGAATGTTAATATGTGGACATACTATAATTTGGAAACAGGGGTCAAAAGAGAGCCCCATTTTTTTAATATAGTATATCCTTTTCCATTTAGCTTTTTGCTCCTTAGTGACTTCAGATATCTTTCCCCTGTTAGTGTGTATTTTTTTTTCTTATTCAATTAGTACCATTACATTAATCACCATAATTTAAAGTAAGCATTATAGTCCAATTAACCTTTTCAGTGTATGGTTTCTTTCCCTATTTTCTGGACTTTACCTATAGCAATGCTCAAATTTAGGTATCAAATTTACTGTATTTGGTCTGCAGAGCTGTCTTACTAAGTAAGACAACTTCTACACAAGCATGAGGACAGGACATTGTGAGCCTCATATAAACACTGGATGGTTGCTGTTCTTCTAGAATACCAGTGTTTGGGGCACAAACAAGGATCTCTGGGGCAAGATGACTAGCCTTACTAGCAATCTGTGGACTCAGGTGAAAAGCTTACTCCGCAAAACAAAAGGACAGCCATCGAGAAAGGTGTTATCATCAGCCTGTGGTCTTGAAATGAACATATGCATTTGCACACATGCATACACTCATGTATAACACACACATATACATGCAAAAATAAAGGACTGTTTAAGATAAAAGTATATGTATATGTGTCCAGATGCGACGTGTATATGTCACTGGCCTGAGTGTAGAAAACCATAAGCTAGGATCTCAGATAAATGAATACACAGGAAAGGAGAACTGTCTTGCATCAGAGCCATCCTTTTTCTTCTGCCATTAATATTCAGAACTTAATGTTCCCTGACATTTGAATGATGGGACTTGAAGTTCCACATTCTTTTTCTGGTTCTCATATTTTAAGCTACCTGACCAATATGTATACCACCAGCTTCCCTGGTCCTGAGAATTGGACTAATTCTTCAACTTGCAGATTTATGTGACTTTTCAGTCACGATATCTACCTTAGCAAATATCTATCATATTTCTACCTTTCAGCTATCAATCTATCAATTAATCAATTGATCAGTCTATCATCTATCCATTATCTATATATGTATTATATATGTATGTATGCATTATATATCATCTATCTATCTATCTCCTATTGGCTTTGTGTCTCTGGAGAACTCTACTGTAACCATTTACTTGTGTTTAAGCTCTCTCTGCCATATGCTTTAGTGAATAAATAATTCAAACTAAATAGTAGGTAGTTTATGAGCATTGTATGAGGAAATCACTGTAGTTACATATTATTATATTATTAGCACCAATAATACATGGTGTTTAGTTCTTTCAAATTAGTAGAGAGGAACAGAAGTCAGAACACATAACTAGAGATTACCATTTAATAGCTGAAATTAAAAACAAGAATATGCAGGCTCCAAACTATCTCTAAAACTCATCATTCCTCCCCCTTGACACTGAGCCTGAACAGCATGCTTGGAGTAACTACTGTCATTGCCCTTATGCTCTTCTGCATTGCAACCTTTCCCTCTGGCATCGAGTAAATAGCAGATGCCTCCATTTAATTTCTTCCCTACAGATCTCACATGATCATCTCTAATGAGGAAAACATGACTTCTAAGTAAAAATTAAATCAGATGATTATCAAAGTTAGAGTATACAGACTGGAAAATGTATCACTGGCAAGACAGAGATACAGATGAATTAAAGCAAGTTGAAGAACACGGGAGTGTGGTTTGTTCCATGGCTTGTTGTGTCTGGCTGATCCATGATCTCTGCAGTTTTCACTTCCTACACAGATTGCTAATGGCTTGAGGAAGCTCATGTATGAACCACTGAGGTTCATATTTTGTGCTGATGACACTTCTTTTCTCTGGTATTCTAGTATAGGCTAATTAATTTATGCTAGGAAACCAAGTAGGGTATAGTTAAGAACTTAGTGTAAACTAAGAAACTAGTAAAACTGAATTGATCATTGACATTAGAAAAAAAAAAACATTTTAGGACAAATTAATGTAAAGATGACACATGAATGGCAAATGTAATTATGTCTACAAAAATGAAATTAAATAAACTGTTAGATTAAATATATAGTATTTATGTAAAACTATAGAAATAAAAGGTTTTAGTTATCTTGTAGCCTTCTCACTCTCAGGACAAAACACCCAACCAAAAGTAGCTTATGGGAGGAAATGTTTTATTTTAAGCTTACAGTTTGGGGGAGGAAGCTGGCTCAGCTCATCACACATCCACAATAGAAAGAGAAAGCAGCAAGAATGAGCTAGCTGTCATCATCCCATTAGGCTGTCCTATTAACCCCAAGGCTCACCCCTAGCAACATATCTCCTCTGGAAAGCCTATACCTACTGGTGATTAAGCTTAATTACAAACATTTGATGTTATGGGGACATTTTATATTCAAGCCAGCACACTATTCAAAACAACAAAATACATAGATGAATGGTTGAAATAGATGCATTGTAAATATCACTTGCATACTGAAAATGCATCAACCTTATTATCACTGTTTTTTCAATTTAGTATTGTTATGTGTATTTGTGTGGGCACATGCATGCCACTGCATTCATGTGGAGGCTAGCGGACAATGTTCATGCTGGCCTGTACTTCCATCGCATGTTTATGCAGGATCTTTCTCCCTTTTTTCTCCCTTTCTTTCTTTCTTTCTTTCTTTCTTTCTTTCTTTCTTTCTTTCTTTCTTTCTTCTTTCTTTCTTTCTTTCTTTCTTTCTTTCTTTCTTTCTTCTTTCTTTCTTTCTGTTTTGTTTTGTTTTGTTTTGTTTTTGTTTTTGTTTTTTACCTGCTCTTATGTGTTTCCAAGCTGCTTTGAAATTCTTCTGCTAGGTACACTGGGATTACAAAAGCCTACCATATCTTCCAGCTTTTTAATGGGACCTGAGAATCCAAACTCAGGAACCTACAGTTGTATGGCAAGCACTATGTCCACCAAGCCACCTCCCAGCCCCACAAGTTAGCCAACTGTTGAGTGTACTGGAAGACAGAAACAGATTGAAGATGAGTATTCAGTAGGATAGATCTTTCATGGGGAAAAGAAAGGTTTAAGTAGGAGGAGAAGGGAAAGAGAAAGGAGAACTGGGCACTCAAAATGCATTGTATACATGTATGAAATTATCAAAAAATAAATGTTTCAGATTTTTAAAACAAACTCATTTTTGGATTATAAGTGATGTTTGGAAATGCAATAGAAATTGTCAGTGTGTTATAGATAAGTATGAAGGTTTGGTATTAAATAGGACCGAATTTAAACTTAAAAGTTGTAATGTTTACAGACAAGCACAATTGAGTGTCTTATAGTGTGTGTGCTTTGTTTCTGTAGCAAATACCTAGTCTACTTTCTTCAGATATGTTTGTAATACTCTATGTGCCATTAATAGCACATATTATCTAAGTGTATTAAGTTAATATAATTCAATAAAAACAATGAATATACTAGAAGATAAGTTTTATGGTAGAAATGCACTGAGGTTAGTGCCAAGAACCATCTACTTAGGCAATTAATATAAGGATTGGAGTTTTTTTTCCACATCCAATGTTGAGAGGCATCAGGGCAATGTGCACACAGGGCATTCATCCTCTGCAAAGAGAATCATCATCTGAATTTGGCCATTGCCACAGTTTAGATGTTCACTGTGATACCATCTGCTGAGGTTGATTGTCTGGTGACCTTAGGCAGTCTGAAACCTGTTCAACCGAGCCCATGGATGGAGTTCTGGGTGGGAACCAGGCACACAGATGGTGAGATTGGAGATGAGGAACTTGTTTGTTACAGCTGATGAAAATCATTCTTCTTGCCAAAACCATTAAATGCTATATCCTTGGCACAGAAATTCTTAACAAACAGGGTGTGCCACTTTGTGGATTAACTTCAAGTGAATGGGAGCATTCAACAGCACTGGACTATTCAGGTTTGCATAGTTCTTCACTTTTCCATCCCTAGTGTCCAAAGATTAAGGCCAGGGCCATCAACAGACATTCCTATGTCCAGGCTGAGTACAGTATTCCACATGTGTGGTTCTAAGCATGTACATGTACAATAGGGTTATAGGTCTGCAGTGAATTTCAGGTTTATATGTCTCTAACTGAATAACACTAAATAGAAAAAAAGGAAACAAAGAAACTAAAATTTACATGAAAATATCTTACTCTTCATAGACCTATACATGTATCATGAAGATTACTGTTTTGTTTCTTTGTGAAAGACATATTGGAAAGATTTAAAAATATATTAAAGGTGTAGATAGTCAGACAAGATAATTATTATAAACTTGTTTTTTAGCTTGAAAGGTTGGTAGTTTTGCCCCCTTCAAATATCCAAATCCATATTTGCTTGCCTTAAAATGCTATGATTTTGGGCTGGAGAGATGGCATAGCAATTAAGCGTTTGCCTGTGAAGCCTAAGGACCCCAGTTTGAGGCTCAATTCCCCAGGACCCACGTTAGCCAGATGCACAAGGGAGCGCATGCATCTGGAATTCATCTGCAGTGGCTGGAAGCCCTGCCATGCCCATTCTGTCTCTCTCTGCCCCTTTCTCGTCTGTCGCTCTCAAATATATAAATAAAAATAAACCAAAATGCTAGGATTTAATGAAATTCATGTGTAAGTTATATGAAGTACAAGGTAATATGACTTCATTTTCTCAGAGAAGACATTGTAAGTCAAACTTCAACATAAAAAAAAATGTGAACAGCACCAATATACTACTCTTAAGAAAGCATAAATTTTGAAAGTGCCCTTAAATAACCTAATTGCTTTTTCCCTTGGCAGTTTTCCCAAGTTTACAAGACACATAGACCTTACTAAAGCACATGTAAGGATGAAGGGCAGCATATGTATAGTCATAGTGCACTTCATATATCTGTATTTACAAATTTTCATTTTGTTGTTTTTATAAGTGATTTCACATGATTATGCAGCTTTTAACTGTTGGCTAATCTTGTCAACATAAGGAAAATTTTAATTCAGTCTTTAAATTCTGCAATCACAACTACTATAGGATGGGTATAAAAGAAAATCTATTTTTTTCAAATCCTATAAGGGAGATGTTCATAGTCTTCATTAATTTTCCTTCTTCCTTTGCAAGTGGGTCTTTATTATGTGGGCATTTTCTAGAGAAGATATATAGAAGTGGGACTTTGCTATGATAAAGTAGATGAGTATTAATATTTCCACTTCTCCCTTGAATTTCTCTATCAATATGAGCTGACTACAATAGTTGTAAAAAGTTATTAACTGCATTTAATGTCCTACAAGTTTGAAAACAATTGATCCTACTAATACTTAGTTTTGCTATGAATTATAGAAACATATATGATCATTACTTTTATTCATAGTTCCCAATAAGAATGAAGTTGGCTTTCTCTTTTGAGCCACTAGTTTGAAATAATACTTAATATTCATTGATATGCTTATGTATTTAATAGACATTTGCTGATTGCTGCATTTCTTTTTTCGACATTGAGTATGTAATGCAAAGCAAAGCTGAAAAAATGCTTCTTTCCTCAGAATTTGTAACATAGGTAACAGTGTGGTGTGGTGGTTTACACTAGTAATTCATAAGGTAGGAAGATCACAAATCTTTGGCCACCTTGGAGTAGTGGAAGTTTTTCAGGGAAGGGGAATGGGAGGGAGGGGGAGATGCACAAAAAAACAAAATCAAAATTGAATTTGTTCCATAGAATTCTTTTTCTGGATAGTAGACAAACTCATACAAGCCTCAACAGGAGTATGCAAGGATTCTCAATTCTGGTAAGAAGAGCCCTGGAGAGGGTGGTATGAAGCCAAACCCTAAAACATTTGGCTCTGGCTTATAACTCCCAGTACAAGAACTTGTTTATAATCCATGTTGAGCTGTTGATTGAAGAGATCCTATGAGGTCACTCAAATAAGACAGTCACCTGTCTTATTACTTGAATACCAACTTGAGACAAAAATCCCTGTTGCTGAAGACATAACATGCAACTGACAGAACATGGATTAACATGGAGAGATCTGGCTAGAATCTGAAAGGGAGCCAGATCTCATATGGTCTGCCTGTATAGTACTTGAAAGTGCTAAATGAGCTGCAGGAGGGTCGGGGCAGAAATGGCCAACAATCTTGTGTGCTAGCAGGGAACACTGCCATACAAAAACAACCATCCCGGCAAGATGGGCACACCTGTGCAAAAGTGGCACTCAGCCTAGGTGGGTAACCAATGGCTTTTGGATTGGCTAAGAGATCTGTGCAGTGAAAGAAACCCATAGCTTGAACTGCAAACTGAATCAGAATCCTATGGAGACAAAGATATAGATTCCAAAGAGAAGCTCCCAATAGTCTTTAGCCAAAAGAGAGCCTACATCCATCAAAATCTCTCTTAATTAACAATGCTTATCCCATTGAATCTAAGATGACCTCATTCTCTGTTGAGAAAAGAGGAAATAAACCACTCCTTACACATCAGCCAGGGATCAGGTGAACCCATAGTGAATGAATATAGAGTTAACAGCAGACCAAGTTATTCCGTTACTGGGCATTTACCCTAAAATCTCCATGTCTTGGTTCAGAGGTATTTGCTCAACAAGCTCAATTCATAATAGCTAAGAACTGGAATCAACCCTGATGCCCATCAATAGGCAAATGGATAACCAAGATGTGGTATATCTACATGATGCAATTCTATTCAGCAGTAAGAAAAAAAAAAATGCTACATTGAAATTTGTAGAATAATGCTTGAACTTGAAACAGACCATAGTGAACTCAATCACAGAAAGATAATCATTGCATAGTCTCACACATCTACAACTCCTAACCTGGATCAGCTAGAGTTGCTAACATACCTGATAGGCATCTCAAGGCCTGAACAATAGGAGGGTAGGGCTTATAGGGAGGGGAAGACTGGGGAGGGGGGGTGCAAAACTGAACCCAAATGAACTGGTACCATAGAATCCTGGAAGACAGACTAAGAGCTCAAACCCTCAACAGGACTGTAGGGGGAGCACCTGAATCAAAGGACCCTGAAAGGAATGCAATGAAGCCTAACCTTAAATTTCTCCTATCTCTCTTTATCTTTTTCTTTCTTCTTTTCCCCTGGTGCTGGCCTGTAACTCCCTGTACCAGGATGCAGTTAACCCCCCACACTGAGCTATTAGTGGTAAGACCCTACTGCTAAAGAGGCTGTGCACTGTTGGTATGGAACATAGGGAAGCCTGGCTGGATTCCAGAAGAGAGCCAGTTCCTGGAGAGTTAGCCTATCTAGTGCTTGAAGGCACTACCTGAGCTACTGGGGGAAAAATGGCCAACATCTATCTAAGAAACTTGAGGTCTAAGCTACTCAGAAACAACCAACCTGACATGATACTAACACATGTGCAATAGTGACACACAGCCATTGTAGGTAACCAACTACTCTGGGATTGGTTTACAGGTCCCCTCATCAGAAAGTAAACTATATCTAGAACTGGGAAATAAGTCAGAATCATATTCAGATAACTATTCTGCTTTCTAATACCAACTTCTCACTATTATTGAGCTATAACAGGTACTATACCAATTAAATTCTCTCTAAATTAATGATGCTTATCCCATTTAAACTATTATGACTTGACTCTCTGTTGCATAATCTGCTTCTTTTTCCAGACAGAATCAGGACCTGGGGACATAAATGACCCATTGCACTTTAGCCTGGTCCTAGCTGAAACCACAGAGGAATCGGGGAAATGAGCAGGAGTGCTACTTTCTTGGTGAACCTAATATCGGCACAAGGGTGAAGGATATAGACACTGAGGACACTCAACACCTTCAAAAGCAGAGATCCCAGGGCTTCTAAGAGCCTATCACTGAAGTAGACATAAAACACATCCAACATGACTCAGGTAATTTTATAGAAGAGGGGGTGGAAAGATTGTTAGAGCCACAAGTTGGGACATTATACACAGAGACATTGCCTCTCTCCCATGAATGACTGCTGCTCCCAAAATGCATGACCAACAATCCCCATGGGGATTATCTGCATACCCAATGAGGAGGGTCCCTTTGGAAAAGGGTCAGGGATGAGAGAAAGGATTGTACCAACATGTACTATTTAAATACTAAGTATGTCCATACATAATAAAAATAAATTATAAAATAAGTTGTGCTGCTTCCATGGTGATCGTGAAAACCTGGGCCAGGGTGTTAGAGACAAACACGAAGGATACTCAAAATTCACCAAAGAAGAAGCCCAGAAGCTGCTTAGAGGTCATCACTAAAGTAGAAGTAAAGCACAAACACCAAGGCTCAGGGAATTTTGAGGAAGCGGGGACAGAAAGAATGTAAGGGGAAGGGAATATCCAGAGGAATTGCTACCCCTCCCCCTTTGCAATGACTGACTGTTGCTGTCACAACTCAAAACCCACAACTGCATGGTGAACACCAACAATCCCATTGATGAGGGTCCCAGTGGAATGGTGATAGGGAGAAGGGAAATAATGGTGCTAACACATGACATGTCCATACAAACTATCTACTTAATAAAAAATAGCCATAAAGCAAATGAGGTATCAAAATTCATTATATTTCTTGCTGAATACATGCTAGATTAGTATATATTTCCACTTTTATTCTTCATGCTTATGACTAATTCCATTATTTATACTTTACTATCTTTTGCATTTATGTCTATTATTCTTTTGACTGTATTCAATGTATTTTGTAATTTTTAAATACAGCATACCAAATTGGTTCTACATTTTATATTGTCTTGCTATTTTACTACTTATCTGTCATTCTCTGTTTAAAGATATGCTCTTAATTTGACTTTCTATAATTTATGTTTTTCTTTCTATAGACTTTAAATTGGATTCTTGTTTGTTGTATCATATTTTATTAATTTTTCTTATTGGCAACGTCTATACTTACAGACAACAAGCCACGGTATTTACGTCCCCTCCAAGAGTTTCCCCTTCATTACTCTGCTATCCATCATATACCCTCCATCTCTCCATCAGTCTCTTTTTTACTTGGATGTCACCATAATTTTTTCCTATTATGAGGGACTTGTGTAGGTATTGCTATGCACTGCGAGGTCCTAGATATTAAGGCCAATTTTGGTCTGGACAGTTGTATATAAGAAGATGTTCCCTTCCTTCTGCTCTTACATTCTTTCCACCACCTCTTCCATAATGGACCCTGAGCCTTCAGTGCTGGACCCTCCTCTGTCCCTTCTTCTCAGCACTATGTTGGCTTTTGGTTCATCCCAGTGGTCATTGCCATCTGAAAAGAGAAACTTCACTAATCATAAGTGAGAATAGAATTAATATATGAATATGAACATTAAATATAGTGATTTCAGGGCAATTTGGTGTGAGTAGCATATGCATTTATACAGACAAGAGCAGGTTTTGTACCCCTAAGGCTCATGACCTCCCCTGCCATAGGCTTTTAATAACGTTTTCAGTACCAGGCATGTATTCCCTCCCATAGAGTGGGCCTTCAGTCCAATTAAAGAGCAGTTGGTTTCCCCAAGAGCAGACATACCATTATTGCACTCATTCAGTCATTTGGCCTGTCTGGAGAAACTTGAGGCTTCCAATGTCCACTGTTTCCACCACTGAAGTCTTCTGTTTTCCATAAGGCTGTATACAGTACAGCTTTTTCCAGGTTTTAGTTGACTGGGCTACAGGAAGAAGATTTTCTGCTCAGCACCAGCTTGATTTCTCAGTGACTTTAATGCTCAGGCATGCGAAGTCTTCAGCAATAGGGTCTTACCATCTTTTCCTCCTGAGAAACCAAGGGCCTTGACATTAGCCTATAATGTCTTGGAGGCAACAGGGACTCCCTGGCAAACAACACAATGGAAGGTATCCCATTCCTGGCACGGAAAATTTTCTATTAACAATCTATGGCTTCTGGATGTGCCATTATTCAAGAAAGTAGATTTTCAAATATCTTACTCAGAATATCTTGAATTTTGATTTACCCTTCCCTTGTCCTTCTTTCATACAATCTTTTTCCCTGACCCTGCTTAGGCCTTTCCCCTCCCTGTAATCTGTTCTTCTATATATGTGTATGTATATATATATATACATATACACACACATACAATACCATATCCTTAAGACCTTCCCTCTCCTCCCTCCCTAATAGCTTTTTCCTAGCTTATGGGCCTCTGCTACTGATTTTTAGTTCCAGCTCACACACAAGTCTTTACATTTGTAACTAGGATCCGCATATGAGAGAGAACATATGATGTTTAACTTTCTGGACCTGGGTTACCTCACTTAATATAATCCTTCCTAGATCCATCCATTTCCCTGTAAATTTCATAATGTCATTTTTCTTTGCCTCTGAATAGAACTCCATTGTTAAATGTACAACATCTTTATCATTCATTCATCTGTGGATGGACATCCTAGACTGGTTCCATTTCCTAGCTATTGTGAATAGAGCAGCAATAAACATGGTTGATCAAGTATCTCTAAGGTGTGTGAAAAAGTCATTAGGATATATGCCTATGGATGCTATAGCTGGATCATATGGCAAATATATTTTTAGCTGTCTCAAGAACCTCCATACTGATTTCCACAATGGCTGTACCAGATTACATTCCCACCCCTTTTACTACATCCTCACCAACATTTATTGTCATTTGTTTTCTTCATGGTAGCCATTCTGACAGGAGACAGATAGAATCTCAAGGTAGTTTTAATTTGCATTTTCCTGAAGGCTAAGAATGTAGAACACTTTTTTTAGATGTTTATATGCCACCTGTATTTCTTCCACTGAGAACTCCCTATTTATATTGTCAGTTCATTTTTTAATTGGGTTGTTTGATTTCTTTTTTTTATATATTTTTAATGTTTTATTTATTTATTTGAGAGCGACAGACACAGAGAGAAAGACAGATAGAGGGAGAGAGAGAGAATGGGCAGGGCACGCCAGGGCTTCCAGCCTCCGCAAACAAACTCCAGACGCGTGCGCCCCCTTGTGCATCTGGCTAACATGGGACCTGGGGAACCAAGCCTCGAACCGGGGTCCTTAGGCTTCACAGGCAAGTGCTTAACCGCTAAGCCATCTCTCCAGCCCTGGTTGTTTGATTTCTTGTTGTTCTGTTTCTTGAGTAATTTGTGTATTCTGGATATTAATCCTCTGTCAGATGTGTATCTGGCAAAGGTTTTCCCCCATTCTGTAGGTTGTCTCTTTTTCTATACACAGTGTCCTTTGCTATACAAAGGATTTGTAATTTTATGAGATTCCGGTGGTTGATTAGTGGTTTTATTTCCTGAGCAGCTGGAGTTGTATTCAGAATGTCATTACCTATGCCAATATGTTGAAGGGCTTCCCTTACCTTTTCATCTAGGAAATTCAGAATTTCAGGTCTGATATTAAGGCCCATGATTTTATTCTTGTGTATGGAGAAAGGTAAGGATCTATTTTCATCTTTCTACATAAAGATACTCAATTTTCCAAACACCACTTTTTGAAGTGGCTCTCTTTTCTACAATGAATATTGTTGCCATTTTTGTAAAAAAAATCAGATGGCTGTAGCTGCCTGGATTAAGATCTGGGTCCTTTATTCTGTTCCATTGATCTACATGTCTGTTTTTGTGCCAATACCATGCTGTTTTTATTACTCCGACTTTGTAATAGAGCTTAAAATTGGGTATGGTGACACCACCAGCCTTATTCTTGTTGCTCAAAATCATTTTGGCTATTCAAGGTTTTTTGTGCTTCAAAACGAATTTTAGAATTGTTTCTTCTATTTCTGTGAAGAATATCATTGGAATTTTAATAGGGATTGCATTAAACGTGTAGATTGCTTTAGATAAGATTGACATTTTCCCAGTTCTTCCAAACCAAGAACATCAGATGTCTTTCCATGTCCTTGTGTCTTCTGCAATTTCTTGCTTGAGTGTTTTAATGTTCTCATTGTAGAGATCCTTCACTTCCTTGGTTAAGTTTATTTCAAGGTACTTTATTTCTTTTGAGGCAATTGTGAATGGGACAGATTCCCTGATATCATCCTCCATATGTTTGTTATCAGTATATAGGAAAGCTACTGATTTCTGTGTATTTGGTAACCTGCTACAGTGCTGAAAGTACTTATCAGCTCTAACAGTTTGCTGGCAGAGTTTTTAGGGTCTTTTATGCATAGAATCATATCATCAGGAAATAGTGATAAGTTGATCTCTTCCATTCTAATTTTTATCCCTCTCATGAGTGTCTCTTGCCTTATCTATAGATATGACTTCCAGTACTATATTAAATAAAATTGGGGACAGTGGGCACCCTTGTTTTGATCCTGAATTCAGTGGAAAAGTTTCAAGTTTCTCAATTTAGTTGTTGAGATAAATTCCTACTATTTCAAGTTTCTGTAATACTTTTACCATGAAAGTATGTTGGGATTTGTCAAATGGCTTCTCTGCATCTGTTGAGATGATCATGTGATTTTTGTCATTCGGAAAATTTATATGATATATTAAATTTATTGATTTGCATATGTTGATCCATCCTTGCATCTCTGAGATAAAGCCAACTTGGTCTGGTGAATAATCTTTTTGATATATTATTGTATTCTGTTTGCAATATTTTGTTCAGAGTGAGGTATTGAAGTCTCCCTCTACAATTGTGTTTGATGTTATCTGTGACCTTAAGTCTAACAGTTTTTGTTTGATGAAACTGAGAGCCCCCATGTTAGGTGCATATATGTTTAGGATTGTAATGTTCTCCTGTTCGAGTATTCCTTTAATTTTATAAAATGAGCTTTTTTATCTTTTCTCAATAATGCTGGTTTGAATTCTATCCTGTCAGATATTAGGATAGCAACCCCTGATTGTTTCCTAGGCCCATTTTCTTGAAATACCATTTTCCATCCTTTCACCCTAAGACAGGGTTAACCATTTATTGAGAGATGAGTTTCCTGGAGAAAACAAATGGCAGGATCCTTACTTTTAATCCAGTCTGCAAGCCTGTCTTTTGGTTTGTGCTTGGAGGCCACTGACATTAAAAGTTATTATTGAAAAGTATGCATTTATTCTTGCCATTCTTCCTGTTTTGTAGCATTTCCTGTTTTCCCTTTACTCATTTGTATTAACTATTATTTGAGTGTGGTTTATTTTTTTTTTCTTCCCTATTTCTCCTGTGTGTGTTTTGCTTTCTCTTCTGATTTAAGAATTCCTTCAAATATTTTCTGTAGAACTGCTTTAGTGGTCATAAATTCCTTTAGCCTGTTCTTGTTGTAGAATGTCCTTATTTCTTCCTCAATTTGGATAGATAGTTTTGCAGGATAAAGTGATCTTGGTTGACAATTGTTATCTATCAGAACTTGAAATACATCATTATAAGCCCTTCTGGCTTTTAAAGTTTGAGTTAAGTAATCTGCAGTTATGTGGATGGGCTTGGCTTTGTAGGTAATTTACTTTTTTCTCTCTAACTGTGTGTGTGTGTGTGTGTGTGTGTGTGTGTGTGTGTGACATATATATATATATATATATATATATATATATATATATATATATATATATATTGCTTTGCATGTTTGCATGTTTAGTAGTTTAATTATAACATGGTGAGGGGAGGTTCTTTCCAGGTTCTGTTTGGTATTCTAAAAGTTTCTTGTGTCTGAATTGGTATTTTGTTCCCAATTTGGGAAATTTTTTCTTCTATGATTTTGTTGAAAATACCTACTAAGTTTCTGGATTGAAATTCTTCTCTTTCTATTATACCCTGAATTCTTATGTTTGATATTTTCATAGTGTCCTGGATATCTTGAAATTCCCATACCTACCTTACTATTGTCTTTCTCTTTGTTGGACTGTATTAAGTCTGCCACCTGGTCTTCTAGTTTAGATATTCTGTTCTCTCCTTTATCCATTCTACCTGTGAGACTATCCACAGTTTATTTCACTGACTGTATTCTTTAGAGCCAGGATTTTAGCTTGTTTTTTCTTCAGTATTTCTATTTCCTTACTCATGTATTGTAATGACTTCCTTATTTCATTATGCTGGTTTCCTGTGTTCTCTTTCAGAAGTTTGTTTTCTTCTTTGATTCCCTTCATTTCTTCTCTGATTTCTTTGAGCATTGATGCCATCATTTTCTTGAAATCTTTTTAAGGTGTTACATCTAAAACAGTCTCAGTGGGGGACATTTCTGATGGATTTATAGTTTTTGGTGGGACTGTATTGTCTTGATTCTTTGAATTTCTCATATTATATATATATATATATTTAATTTTTATTATTTTATTTGAGAGCGACAGACACAGAGAGAAAGACAGATAGAGGGAGAGAGAGAGAATGGGTGTGCCAGGGCTTCCAGCCTCTGCAAATGAACTCCAGACACATGCACCCCCTTGTGCATCTGGCTAACGTGGGACCTGGGGAACCGAGCCTTGAACCAGGGTCCTTAGGCTTCACAGGCAAGCGCTTAACCGCTAAGCCATCTCTCCAGCCCTCTCATATTATATTGCAGCAGCTTTTGCATCCTGAATTTATTTTATGCTTGGATTTTGTACTCATCTGCAGTGTTCCCAGACATGGCAATATACCTCTATATAATCTCAGAATATGAGTTCAAGGTGCCAGGTGTATCTATGTACCCCAATCTAGCTGCAGAAATAATCCCTGGTGTTGAGTTTGCTTGCTAAGCAAGTATTCTAGTGGATTGTGTGGAAGAATTTACTGGCAAATTCTAAACTTCAACTGTGCAATATACACATTCAATAAAAATCAGCTCAAAGTATGCAATTGTTGGGGTTAAAACAAACAGTTTTATAAAGCCCAAATCCCTGAGGGTGTGTGATTTTTCTACACCCTTAATCTTGTCAGCTGGGAGGTAGAGATTTCTGTTCTGAATTGGGTTCCTGGTCAGCCTGGATCTGGATCAGACCCTGCCCCCAATAGTGTCAGAAGCAAAAGACACAGGCCCTCTAAATATGAAGGCATCAAAGGCAACAATATTCAACTCCAAATACAGGCTATTCTAAAATGATAAAGCCAATGAAGGGTATATAACTCATAACCTTCCCTGACAAGGAAAGAGAGATTAGCTCTTCCAGTACAGGCCTATCTACTATTTTTGTCAGTCAGCCTCATGACCTTTTGGGATGGCTTCCAATTCTCACCAATGCTGGGTGCCCACCTCTATCCCTGTATATTGTGCTGTGGAGCTGGAGTTCCGATCAGCTGTGCTGGCTGTGCTGCCACCAGGGGCTGAATGCCAAAGGTTTGTGGTTCTGATGGTGGAGGATGGGAGAGTTCAGACTTACAGAGTTGCTCAAGCAATTTCACCTGTATCCCTTTCGGTAGCTCCTTAGTTGAGCTTCAGATTTCTTAACTTTGCAAGAAGGTTAATGTAGTTGAAATATTCCCTTGGTTTTTCTCTGCTGCTGCTGCTACTTGGCACACCTGATTGACGGGGTGGTGCCAGGTGGGTGTACAGATCGTGCTGATGGTCAGGCCGCAAGTGCTTCAGTTGGATTTGACCATTTTCCTCCTTTCTGGTGCACTTTGGTCTCTGGCTTCTCAGCTGTGTCTATGAATAACCTATACTCCTTCATTTTTCAGAAGAAAAGTATGTTTTTCTGGGCTTTTGCTTCAATCCCTCCCTAGGCTGGTTTAGTGTGGCTTCTGGGCTGCCATCTTACCTGAAAGTCCCTACGTTGAATACTTAATGAGCCTTTCTCTGGTTTATTCATGTAAATCTAAGCTTAATGCTAAATTTGCTCTTAAATTATTTTGTTTGAAAATTTGTTTCTTTATTAAGTACAAACTTTGTATGGACACATCAAATGTTGTTTATAAAATAGTTTAATTTATACTTATTTGAAAGCAATGGGAGAAAGAGAAAGGAGAGGGGAGAATGAATGCACTGAAGCATTTTAACACTATGAATAAAGGGACAAGCTACATGTGACACTTTGTACATATGGCTACACATGGGTACTGTGAATTTAACCCTGGCTGTCAGGCTTTGCAAGCAAGCACCTTTACCAGCTGAACTATCTCTCCAGTTCATAAAATTGGTTTATTCCACATTCTTTTTATAAATTCAATTAATATTTTAAGTAGTTAAGAATAATTTGCAATTATTGAGATTTTGTATAAGGGATATTTATTAATAACCTTGTACTTTACAAAATATTTATTAGAAAGTGTTATCTAAAGTGTTATTTATTAGTGTAATTAGTATTTCTAATTTAGGGTTAGTTTTTGAAAAGTTATATCAGACTTGGAAATAAAAGCAGTCTAACTTCTTTTTTTTTCATGATATTTGGAAGTATTTAGGGAGTGGCTTTATGAATCCTTCCCTTTTAATATAAATGGATATGTAAAAAATTTTTAACACTAACAGTGGAGATAATGACAATACTACCATTCAGTGAATAATTACATAAAATGTTTTCTTTATAAATTTTAATTTATTTTAGAGAGAGAGAGAGAGTATGTGTGTGTGTGTATGTGTGTCTGAGTTAGTATGAATATCCAGAGCCTCTTGCCACTGCAAAAGAACTCCAGATGGATGAGCCATTTCATACATCTGGCTTTACATGGGTACTGGAAAATCTAACCCAGGTCATCAGACTTTGTGAGCAAGTGCTTTTAAACTCCAAGCCACCTCTCCAGTCCCAGAGAACAATTCTTGCATACCACATGTCATTTTTTTGTGAGTTACCTAGTATTTATCTATTTTTTTTTGATTTATTAGTTTTCTTTTCATCAAATACAAGCAGTTTGGTACCATTGTTTAGGCTCATCTATGATCTACCCCCTCCCATTAGACCCTCCTAGTTGATGTAAATGGGTCGTGCATTGTGGAGTTAGTCCCCAGTTATTGGTATGATAAATGTCTCTGCAAATCATGACCCAACATGTGACTCTGACATTCTTTCCGCCCCCTCTTCCGCAAAATCTCCCTGAGCCATGTTGGGTTCATTTTTGGTCTGCTTCAGTGCTGAGGTGTTGGGGGCCTTTGAGGTTCTGGCTCTCTGATTTGGTAGGAGTTGATTTTCCTCTACATTGGTCTCCTTCCCCTTTGTGCTGGTATCTGGTTCACAGGAAAACATCACCCTTGCTTGTTTCACCAATTGTCTTTACACAATGGAATTCTATACAGCAGTAAGAAAAAACGACACAAAGAAATTAGAGGAAAAATGGTTGAACCTGAAACAGATAATTCTCAGTGAACTTACCCAATCACAGAAAAAAAATCGACACATAGTCTCACTCATGTACAACACCTAACCTGAATCTACCCAAGATACCTTACATACTCACTAAGCACCTCATGGACTAGACAATAGGATGGAAGGGAGGGCGGGGAGGGCATCGAAGGGTGGAAAACAGTAATCTAGACCCAAACGGCATTGGTACCATAAAATTCTACTTCCTAAAAGTCAGACAAAATGGCTGAACCTTCACTAGACCTTTACAGGAAACACCTGAACCACAAGACACTGGAGAGGGTAGGATCAAGACTAACCTTTCTATTTATTTTTAATTTTAATTTTTAATTTATTTAAGAGAGTGAGAAAAAACACTCCAGATGCATGTGCGACCATTTGTATCTAGTTTACATGGGGAATTGAACTTAGGTCTTCAGGCTTCGCAGGCAAGTGTCTTAACTACTCCAACCCACTTTCGATATTTCTACAGTATTCTTTCATCATTCTAAACTTCTCTATTATATTATATAAAGAAACAGTAAGTGGGTAATTACTTTATATAGATAAATATATTTCATAATAACAATGAAACAATAGAAAAGAAAAGGAAATTCTGAATGCTATCATAAAACAGATACTATGAGAGAAGGCTATTTTAAAATGACTATTCTGTACTCATGTGGAAGAGGGGGTGGAAAGAATGTGTGAGCCACACATTGGGTCAAGATACACAGAGACATTTCTCCTATCCATAACTTTGGGCTAACTCCACAATGCATGACCCATATACCTCAACAAGGAGGGGCCATAGGGAGGGGGTAGGACATGGACAAGCCTAACAATTGTACCACCTTGGCTATATTCACTGAGTACAAAACTAATTAACAAAAAAATAAGTAAGTTATTTAAAAAACACCTGTTGAGTGCTACAAAAAAAAAGTAAAACTAATTTCAAATCATATTAAAGTGATATGATTGAATCAGATTAACTTCTTTATTGGAAAAGGTTAAGAAAAAGATTGAAAACATAAATGTAACAAACAGAATGTGAATGGCACTAGCCCAAACATTTCATATGCTCTATTTCAAAATGATAAAATTATGAAACCAGTCTACCTAGTTGTCTATCAACAGAGAAATGGATAAGGAAAATGTTTAGCACAGATTTGAGGTTTGAAGAAATGCATGAATCATACATCCTCTCCTCTTCCCTTTAGACTCCCTTCTGACTCAAGGCTGTTCACCAATCAAACCGAGTGCTATTCCGGGGAAGAGATCTGATCTCACTGATGCATGACTGTTCTAGCTTTGCTACTTCCTAACAAAAAGAAAGTCATTTTGAAAGGTTGTTTTAGTTCATGTACCTTCTGGCTGAAACTGTAAGCCTCTTAGAGCACAAACCAGCTTTCACTTATCTACATCCCATTGCATTGCATAGGATTTTATGTAGCTAGGGTATTGAAAAGGACAAACTTTTAAAATTCTGACTTGTTTTTTGAGACAGGGTCTCATGTAGTCCAGGCTGGCCACAAATTCACTATTAAACTGAGGAAGACTTTGAGTTTTTTAAAATATTTTTTTTCTTTTTTTAATACTTTTTTTTTATTAATTGGTTTGGTATTCAGCAAATATAGTCAGTTTGGTACCATTATTAGGCTCATCTGTGACCTACCCCTCCCCTCGGCCCCTCCTTGTTGAGGTATATGGGCCATGCAATGTGGAGTTAGCCCACAGTTCAGACACTTGCAAGAAATAACAAGAAGGGGAAATTGATATTGTCTTCTCAGCAATGCTCAGAGTCACCCATGACTCTTGCTAACAAGAGAATTGCCTAACCTCCCTTGTTGTCTAGAGTTCGATATCACAGGAGGCATTTGGCAAACTTAAAAAAAGATTTGTTGTCTTTTTTCTTAAATCTTCATCACATCATGCTCACAGGTAGAAAACCAAGACTATCTAAAACCGAAAATGTCAGTGGAAAATTATTTTATGATAATTTCATTCAAATTCAAATAATAAATGTAATACAATTGTCACATCCAACAAAAAAGAAAAGAAAATGTTTAGCAAGATGGCTCCCACCTAACTGTGCTGCACCTTCTGGGGAAGGAAAGGCAAGACTTTTAGGGTTCACTGGGTCTTCTAGTGGTGAGCAGACTCTAATAGTCCTCCAGTGGAAGGGTGCAGAGGAGTAAAGTAATGAATCCACTGATTCCCACACTTTCAGGTAGCCCCCCAGTCTTCCAATACCCTCAAGCAGCCATCCTAGCCGTAGTCCCAGGCACAGGTTCCTCCTGCACTATTCTCAGGTAAGGGGACCCAGGCCAGCAGGCTAGCATAGCTCCATGCATGCCTCCAAGCTCCCAAATGCTGTCCCACCCCATGCGTAGACCTATGCCACCAGGCTAGCACCCCACTGCCCAGACTATCACACCACTGCAGAGCTCCACATGAGAAATCCACTGCTCAGCCCCCACCCCTATGCGCAGACCCAGGCTAGCAGGCTAAGATTGCCCCAGGGGATCTACACATGTGACCGCTAGACCTGTCACTGCCACACCCACTTCCTCACATGGATCATGCTCAGCAGGGTAATGATCCCCCTGCTGCCACTATGGACCTCCACATACCACTGCCCCTGTGTACGTGGACCCTCCCTAGGATCTCCCACCAGAAAGGACCACCTACACATTTCACCTGACACACAGTAGTCCCATATCTCCACCCTGTTCTGTCTCACAACCTAGCAGTCCAATCCACCCAGCTACAGGGTCCCAAAGGACCTGCTGTACCTTCCCTTCCTCCTTCAGCATCAGGGAAGCACCACACATTCCAATCCTACCCTCACCTCAGCCCAGCCATACACTAATCTGTTTTGTTCCATGCCCCCCTACCCCTGCCCCCTTGGACCATCTGACCATGCAGTAATGTACACTGAATCACAGAACAGCAAGCCCCTTCATCAGGACCCCAGACCTCACCAGAGCCTCACAGACTCCTTCTCTCTGAGAATTCAGGGCCCCATTGCCATCAGAAGCCTAGTGGAAGCAAACATAAAAGGGAATAATCACCAAAGACACTTCAGGGTAGAGTACAGCTTCCTCCTAAATTAAATAGGACTCCTACACTGTGATGGGCAGACCACATCACAAAAGGATTAATATGAAAAGTCAAGTGCAAGTAAATCCAGTCCCAAAATGGATGTCTCTAATCAAAACATAGAAGAGACAATAGGCTAAGAACTCCAAAATAAAGATACATGCTAGGCAACCCTGACCAAGGAAATAGTGGAACTTGCAAAATAACCACCAAAAGCAGATAATTGTATGAGTTCTGTCCTAACTAGATTAGACCTAATAGAAAAGAAACAGGGAGTGTACCAAAGAAAGTTAAATAATCTGAAGGAGAGTAAAAATAAGAAAAAGGACCTCAATAACCAGGTGGCTAACCTCAGTAAAGACATTAAGAAACAGAAGGATGAATAACAAGAAGCATTAAGAAAACCAGAAAATGACGTGAAAAGGGAACTTGATAGAGAGATGGAAACTATACATAAAAAAGCAGTAGAGAACACAAACCAAATTGGACAAGCCCAGAACTCTATAGAAGGCCTCAAGAATAGGGTCAGCCATGTGGAGGATAGAAACTTAGAAGTGGAAGACAAAACAGAAGAAACAATTAGTGAGTCCAAAAGTCTCAATAAGTTCAAAACTTTTTGTGAACAGAACATGAGGGAACTGTGGGACACCCTTAAACATCACATTTGGATCTTGGGAATACCAGAAGAGGAAGAAATTCAGACCAAAGACATGGAAAATTGTTCCATAAAATTATCGAAGAAAACATTCCTTCTTCTCAAAAGAAAGTCCCATCAATTTACAAGAAGCTAACAGAACTCCAAACAGACTGGACCAAAAGAGAAATTCTCCAAGACATATTATCAGTAAGCTTCTAAATATTGACACCAAAGATAAAATCCTAGAAGCAGCTAGGGAGAAACAACACATTACATATAAATGTAACCACATCAGAATTACTTCAGACTTCTCAGTGGAAACCCTGAAAGCCAAAAGGGCCTGGAATGGAACCCTGCAAAGTCTAAAAACCTGTGGATTCCAACCCAAACTACTCTACCCATAAAAAGTGTCCCTCATAATAGATGGTGAAAGATAAACTTTCTGCAATAAAACTCAGCTTTACAAGTATATGAACACAAAGCCAAACTGCAGAAAAGATTTTATTTACTAATATTGTGAAAATAGACTTCAAATCAAAAAGGTAAAGAAGGCCACTTCTTACTTAGCAAGGAAATGGTCCAACAAGAGGATAACACAATCATCAATGTCTATGCACCAAACACAGGTGCACCACAATTAATAAAACAAAAACTACTTGACAACAAAACAGAAATAACAACAAACACCATCATAGTTTGGGACTTCAATTCTCCACTATCAGCAATGGATAGAACATTCAAACAGAAAAGTAATAGGGAAGTGAGAGAGGTCAACCAAACCATAAATCAATTAGATGTAACTGACATCTACAGAACATTCTACCTAAAATGCATAGACTACACATTCTTCTCAGCAGTCCAAGGAAGTTGATCTTGAATAGATCATATACTGGGTCATAAATACCTCCATATATTTACGAAGATCAACATAATTTACTGTATGATATCAGATCACAATGCTGTATTGCTAGAAATTGACAAAAAAAAAAAAAGATGCATGAATCCCATCAGCTCCTAGGAACTGAACAACACACTCTTAAGCAATAAATGGGTAGTGGACAAAATAACACATGAAATTGTGCAATATCTGGAAATTAATGAGAACACATCATACCAAAACTTATGGAGCACAATGAAGGCGGTCTACAGGGGAAAATTCATACCACTAAATATCTTCATAAAATAAGACAGAGAGATCCCAAATCAATAACCTAATCACTCACCTAAAGGCACTGGATGGAAAAGAAGAATCCAACCCAGAAAGCTCCAGATGGAAAGAAATAATTATGATCAGAGCAGAAATTAATGAATTGGAAACTAAGAAAAAAAATTAAGAAAATTGATGAAACAAAGAGCTGGTTCTTTGAGAAAAAAAGAAGAAGAAGAAGAAGAAGAAGATTGATCAAGCCCTGGCCAATTTGATCAAGCAATAAAAAGAGATGTTTCATGTTAACAAAATTAGAAGTGAAAAAGAAAAGATCACAACAGACATAAGTGAAAATGGGAGAATCATCAGGACCTATTTTTAAAGTGTCTACTCCACAAAATTGGATAATATGGAAGAAATGGATGGATTCCTGGACACACACAACCTACCAAAGCTAAACTCAGAGCAGACTAATCTTCCAAACAAACCTATCACACCCATCGAGACTGAAAAGCTAATCAAAAACCTCCCCAAAAAGAAGAGTCCAGGAACCGATGGCTTCTCAGCTGAATTCTATCAAACTTTCATAGAAGAATGGAAACCAATTTTTCTGAAATGGTGCCACACAACTGGAGAACAGGAAAGCTCCCCAACTCCTTCTATAAAGCTACTATCACCCTAACACCAAAACCAGGCAGAGATATGACAAGAAAACTATAGGCCTATTTCCTGATGGACTTAGACACAAAGAATCTGAACCAAATCTCACAAACTAAATTCAACAACACATCAAAAGCATTATCCACCTGGGTCAAGTAGGCTTCATCCCAGGAATGCAGGGGTGGCTCAACATATGGAAATCTATGTAATACACCACATAAATAAGCTTAAACATAAAAACCACATGATCATTTTGATAGATGCTAAAAAGCCTTTAAAAAAATACTCATCTGCAACACCTAACCTGAATCTGCCCAAGATGCCTTACATACCCAGCAAGCACCTCATGGACTAGACAATAAGGGTGGAAAACAGCAATCCGGACACAAACGGCAATGGTACCATAAAATTCTACTTCCTAAAAGACAGACCAAATGGCTGAACCTTCACTAGACCCTTACAGGAAACACCTGAACCACAAGACACTGGAGAGGGAAGGATCAAAACTGACCTAAATCTCCTACATCTTCCCTCCCTCCCTCTTCCCCTCTCCCCTCTATCTCTCTCCTCTCTAACTCTTGTACATTAGTTATCTTTTTCCTCAATTTCTTAGTGGACACTGACCTGTAACCCCCATTCCCAGCTTGAGCCTACCATCCACAATTGAGCTTTTGATCAGAGAAACCTACAAGGTTTCCCAAAACAATGACAGACTTCTGTCAGAGTACTTGATGACCCACCAAAGGCCAGTGGTAAGACCCTATTGCTGAAGACTCCATACGCAGCTGACGCGTAAAATGGAATGACATGGCTGGAAGCCAGGAGAGAGTCAGTCCCCAGATAGTCAGCTTGTCTAGTGTCAGAAGGCGCTACATAGGCGACTGGGGGAAATGACCAAGATCTGTCCAAGCAACACATTGTTTAACCTAATTAGCAACAAATAACCGGATGTGATGCCCACACAAGTGCAATAGTGGTACACAGCCATGGTGAGGAATCAATTGCTCTTGATTTGGCTAACTGATCCACTCAGTGGTACTACACCCATAGCTGGAACTGGGAAACAAGTCAGAACCATACCCAAACACAAGCCCACTCTACAATATCAAGCTACCATCAATCACGGGGTATAAGAGGACCTAAACCTACCATACTGTCTATCAAAAAAGTAAGTCTTATCTCAATTTTCCAGGTGCTAACTTACTCTCCATTGGAGAATCTGCTTCTCTTTTCCAGATAGATGCAGATCCTAAGAAGAGAGCTGCCCCAACATAACTCAAAAGGGGCCCAACTGAAACTAAGGACAACTGGCGAAATAAGCAAGGGTGATGTTTTCCTGTGAACCGGATACCAGCACAAAGGGGAAGAAGATCAACGCAGAGAAAAATCAACTCCTATCAAATCAGAGAGCCAGAGCCTCAGAGGCCCCCAACACCTCAGCACTGAAGCAGACCAAAAATGAACCCAACATGGCTCAGGGAAATTTTGCGGAAGAGGGGGTGGAAAGAATGTCAGAGTCACATGTTGGGTCATGATTTGCAGAGACATTTATCATACCAATAACTGGGGGCTAACTCCACAATGCACGACCTATTTTCATTAACAAGGAGGGTCTAATGGGAGGGGGTAGATCACAGATGAGCCTAAATAATGCTACCAAACTGCCTGCATTTACTGAAAAGAAAACTAATAAATTAAATTAAAAAAAAAAAGAATCTAAAAAAAAAAAAAACTCTTAAAGGTGATTAACTCCTTCAGTAAAGTAGCTGGATACAAAATCAATGCACAAAAATCAGTAGCTTTTCTATATGGAAAAGAAAAAAAAAACAGAGTAATAAATAAGCGATATTGTCTCATTTTCAAAAGCACTAACATCAAAAAATAACTTGGAATAACATTAACCAAGGATGTGAAAGACCTACACAATGAAAACATAAAAAACACTCAAGAAGGAAATTGAGGAGGACTTGAGAAAATGGAAAGACCTCCCATGCTCCAGGATAGGCAAAATGGCAATCTTACCAAAGGCAAAATACAGATCCAGTGAAATTGTGGGTTCCTGTGTCCTCCAAGGCCTGGCCATGGTCCCCCGAAGGCACCCAGGCAATTGGGTGGGTGAGCACTTGAGGAAACACTCCTGGGAGATAGTTGAACAGCTCTCTCAGTTTATTGTCAGTGAAAATGGGTTTATAAGCATCTGAAGGTGGAGGTAGGACCCGAAGGGGACTAGACATTACAAGTTCATTTCTGATGCATAATTAGCATATGGGGACATTCATTCTAGCATGTAAGCAATGGCGGGGGGGGGGGGATGTCAGGTGATCTAGGGTCTCAGGACTATGTGAAGGCTGCTGGCTGGTAAGGAGTTTCCTAGGCAACTGGCCAAAGGTTACAGGGATATGGGCAAAGCATAAGTTTAGGTGTGCAGGGCTTGGAGAGGGAGTGGCCTACTGGAGCCTGCAGGTCCTTAGTCATGCCTGGAAGCTCAGGCTCCTGTCCTAAAGGCCCCAGCCTGTGCCTGACAGTACCCCACATGCAGTACCAATAATGTCAATATTTTTTTTCATAGAGATAGAATAAATGATCTCAAAATTCATGTAGAATGGCAGAAGGCCTCACATATCCAAGCGTGTCCTCAGCAAAAAAACACCTCTAAAGCTGATCTAAAGATATATTATAAAACCATGTAATAAAAACAACAAGGTACTGGCATAAAAACAGGATTATAGACCAATAGCAAAGAATCGAGGACTTAGACTTTGTGTCACATAACTACAGCTACTTGATATTTGACAAAGGCCCTAACAATATAGCAAAAAGACAGTATCTTCAACAAATGGTGCTGGACAAACTGTTTAACCATGTACAGTAAAATGGATTAGCATGGCTAATAAACTAATAAAAAAAAATAAAAAGAGCAATTATAAAGTAAAACTTAACATATAACAATTGGATTATTTTTAGAAAGGGACCAAGCCTCCATATTTTTCTAGTAAAAATATAAAACAATTGTTATGTTGACATTTAAAAGAAAGAAAATGGGGTTCAGCCAGGTGTGGTGGCACATACCTTTAATCCCAGCACTGAGGAGGCAGAGGTAGGAGGATCACCATTAGTTTGAAGCTACCCTGAGACTACATAGTTAGTTCCAGGTCAGCTTGGGCTAGAGTGAGACACTACCTCCAAAAGAAAAGGGGGTGTTTGTATTCATAATTTTTTTTAGGCCATAAATAATTAAAACATGTTATTTGCAGGAAAATGAATGCAACTGGAGTTAATCATATCAAGAAAATTACTTCTATCTCAGGCAAAAAAAAAGATGAATACCATGTTTTATGTGCCTTAAGGGGTCTAGAATTCACATAGGTACATGAAATTGTATATGAATAAAGACATGCAGGTTGAAAGGAAAGTATCTAGTGGTGTAATACAGACTAATGGAGGAGGATGGGTGAGAAGGGAGAACAGTGGACTATTGAAAGGAACATATTTAAAATACATGTTATACCTGTATAAAATGACCTTGTGTAATCTAGTATAGTAAAATAAATAAAATCAATAAATGTAGCAAAGTAGAGACAGAAACTCTGAGCAGTTAAATATTTTTATGCAAAATATATCTTTATGTAAAATCTGAGGTAGACCAAAAGTAAATTAAATATAAAGCTAGCGGCTATAATAGATGGTATCAGCTATTCCAGAGAGTGGATTATGCTGCTGTTGTTAAATTGCCTTATGTATATACAGACTCATCTTGCTGTGATGTCAGGAGAAAGCTACTTATCACTACCACCATTTTTTAAATGATTATTTTTATTTCTTTTCTTTTCTTTTTTTAAAAATTATTTATTTATTTATTTGAGAGCGACAGACACAAAGAGAAAGACAGATAGAGGGAGAGAGAGAGAATGGGCGCGCCAGGGCTTCCAGCCTCTGCAAACGAACTCCAGACGCATGCACCCCCTTGTGCATCTGGCTAACGTGGGACCTGGGGAACCGAGCCTCGAACCGGGGTTCTTAGACTTCACAGGCAAGCACTTAACTGCCAAGCCATCACTCCAGCCCTTATTTTCTTTTCTTATCTTTACTTTTTAAACATGTCTCGAATAACTCACAGTTGGTATTCTGATTTGATTCTTAAAAACTCACACATTATTGTTACTTTTATTTCCTTAGCACAAAATGTCAATTTCACTTGATTTAACCACTTTTTATATGGAATCTAGCTTGAAATTTTATTACGTATAATTTCAGCTAGTCAACAGTATGATGTTGTTGTCAAAAGACAACTAATAGATTATTAGTTTTTATTAATTGAAATACACTGCTTAGAATATAAAAGGAAAGACTTCTATTTATATATTATCTAAAATATCATTTTTATTTCAAGGCATCGCATTTGAAAGGCATGTTGGCAAGTACATAAAATATTTACAGATAGGTGATGAAGAGATTGAGTGTCTTCAAGTCATTTCAAGTGAGACCATTGTGAAAAAAAAATCACAATTAATGGATGTTAGGATAATGCCTTACATATAGAAAAAAATTATGACTGATTTAAAAAGGCAATATTTGGGTGGATATACCTAAGAAGGAGGTTATATTTCAGAAGGATAATTTTTTTCTTTAACTCTAGCTGATCTGAATTGCAATGTTGTACGACAACCATGACCAACCAGTCATGATCCAAGTGGAGAATTGTGAAAGAAATCCTGGAATACTGTTCCACTACTCTCTGTGGCGTTGTGAAATGGACTTTAATGATGTCTACAGGTCTCTGATAGCCGAATCATTCCATGCATCTATTTAATAAGGTTTACTATGTGAAAGATTTTTAAAACCATTGCATATGTTAACACAAAACTAGTAATTTTATATCAACTGCAATTGTTTGAATAACTTTTCATAATTTCTTCACATATTTCTCTACTTCCTTAACTACATTCATGGATAACCCTGAAGTAAGCTACATTCTAGAAAGTTCACAAACAAAAGGGTATTTTTGAGTATTAGATGTAAAAATTGATGTTCAAACCCTAAATATAACAAATCCTCATTTTGAGTAAATTAACCTATTATTTATTAATCTAAAAAATAAATCACAAATTAACCATAAAAAACCTAAACTGTGATGAACATTATCATTTAAAACTTTGAAATCATGCTGGTGTGAGAAATGAGTTATGTGAAATGAGTTTTAGGAGCCTGGAAGACTTTTAATATTTTTTCTTTAGTACTTTACTAGTTATATTTTTATAATATTTATAATAAATATATAAATAAATGTAGAAAAATAAATAAATAAATATAATATATTACTCGCTGTTTGATCTCTGCTTCCTGACTGCTGATGTGACCAGCAATGCCATTCCCACCTTTAAACTTCCCCGTAATAGTGTAACCCCAAAATAAAATAGTTCCTTCTCTGAGTTGCTACTGCTCAGGCATTCATTGACAACAATAAGAAAGTAACAAATACAATTGATCAAGAAAGTACTGCATTTTTGGGACACTGTTTTTAATTTTGAATAACAATTAAACCTTTGGAAAATAGGTCCAGGTACATTCATCTTGAGAATATCAAAATTCAGTCATTATTAATGACTAGCACATTAACTTACATTTATGAATAAACAATGTTTCATAAAATAATACATTCATATACTATGTGATATCACTCACAAAATTTCAGGAAATTTTAACTGCTCTAACTATATTATCTTCATAACATCTGGGAAAAAGTTTTCTTTATGTGTAACATAGCAAACGACAATTTGTACATCTAACTCTTCAAGTACATTACCTTATCTGGGGGCAGTAATTACTATAATTAAGATGTAGCAATTTTACAATAAAGTAATCCTTAATGAATGAAAGGAAAAATGATTCAGTGAAATGTCTTTGTAAAATGCCCTCACCTTAGATTTAAGCAAAGTAACAATGTACATAGTGTAATAAATCATTTGTCTGCAAACTTGCTGACAGAATATAAGATTTTAAGATATGTCCTAACACCAAGCAGAAGCAACAACTTCATTATTGTCACAATACTCTGGTTAGTTCTATTGAGTCTGTGACTGAATTCATTGAGGCTGTGAAGAACCTGATATTGGCCTTTATGATACTAAATGAGCTATCAACAAATTAAGAAATAATATATTTATATTTATCTTTAGAGAAAATAATTTGTAAAGCCACATTGTTAAAATGTATTATACTTAAGAAACAATGGCTAAGATTTTTCCAGTCCAGAAAGATGTATCAATTAGGCTTCAAGAACAAATATTAATGAATATATTATTGTATGACATCCTCTATGCCAGCACTCAGTAGACAGAGGCAACAGAGTTTACACTTTGAGGAAATTTGGGTTACAATTTTAAATTAGAACATCATATATGAACATAAGTTAAAAACCTATAGTACTCATGTAAAAGTTATTCATGAGACTGGAACAAATGAATCTAGAAACAATTGTCTAAAAGTACCACTTAAGAATATAATAATGAGAATTCCTGAAAATATCTATATTGAATTTAGTAGATGATCTCAATATGGAATTAATTATTAATCAAATATTTTAGTGATTTTAGAAATTATTACTTGAGAATATAGAATAGGTAAACCATAACCATTCAATTCATTTTACTTCTTGTGTACAATTCCATTTCAAACCAAAGCACAAAACCATACAGAAGATTAGCACGGATGACACACAAATTCTGAAGCATTCCATATTTCTCCAAAGGAAGGGGATAACTGGTTACAATGCTATCATCCTGACACAAAATGGCATTGATATTCATGACCTCATCAAAAATGACCTGGATACTAGAAGGAAAAATGATGACATCAAAATAGGAGAGAGACTAGTTGGAAACATGAAGGGATTCAGTTGAGGGGGAATTAGCAGGGAGAAAAAGGAGAGTGGTAGAGGGGATTATGATCATGGTATACTGTCTATATTTATAGAAGCTGCCAATAAAGAGTTTAAAAAACATATCACATAGGCTTGGTTTAGCCTACTTTAATATTTGCTATTGCCACAGGTTAAGTTTAATGCATAAAAGATTTTCATGGCTGCTCATTTAGTAGATGTATGATAAGGAGTTCTATCTTAATTTTAATATTTTATTCAACAATTTTATGATCTCAACAATGTTTGAAAATCTTGATGTATCATTTTACATATATAAGACATAGCTTCAATATTTTTTATAGCTAAACAACAAACTATTCAATTATTTACTTTTATGTGGGTATTTATTTTAATTTAAGATTATGAGAGAACATTTTATTTATCTTTGACATAACTTTAATCTTACAGAATAAAATTTAAAATGCAGTATAAAGAGCTCTCAGATATTTTGCACATTTATACTATGTAATTTACTTTGGTCTTTCCCTCTGATCATCTTTTCATTGTGTGTGGGTAGATAATGTATTACTTTTCTCTGAAACATGTCATAGAAAGTAATAGACATGACAAACCTATATTTCAAGACATTAAAGTGTATATCTTTTAAAATTGAGGAATTCACGTGATTTCAATGTAATTATAAAAGTCAGTAAGTTTATAGACACTATTATTACACAATATTAGACTTAACCTAGGTTTTCATCAAGTGTATTAATAATAACTTTGAATATAAAAGATAATGTGTAATCTTCCATTCTCAAGTTTCCTTTGTCTGAACTATTATTTTTTTTTATTAGTTTTGTACTCAGTGTATACAGTCAAATTGGTACCATTGTTAGACTCCTCCCTGTCCTCCCCTTTCTGCAGGGATCCTCCTTGTTGGGAATTATGGGTCGTGCATTGTGGGGTTAGCCATCAGTAATGAGTAGGAGGCAATGTCTCTGTGCATCATGACCCAGCCTGTGGCTGACATTCTTTCTGCCCCCTCTTCTGCAAATTTCCCTGAGCCATGCTGGATTCATTTAGGTTTACTTCAGTGATGAGGTTTTGGGAACCTCAGTGTCTCTGGATATCCGGTTTGATAGGAATAGAATGTTGTCTGTGTGTCTCTCTCCTTCACCCTTGTGCAAATACCAGGTTCACCAAGAAAGCAGCACTCTTCCTCATTTCCCCACAATATTCTTAGTTTCAGCTGGTGTCCTTTTGAGGTGTGAGGAACTGGTTCTCTCCTAAGAATCTGCATCCATCTGAAAAAGAATAGCAAAATCTCCAAAGGAGAGTGAAGTTAATGCCAGATAAATTGGGTAACCTTTGTTTTTTAGAGGGAATTTAATGGATGTAGGCCCTCGTGTAGTCTACAATTGGTGGGAGCTTGATAAGGGAAAATGGGCTCGTTTTGGATATGGTTCTGACTTGATTCCCAGCTCCAGCTTTGGGATGCATTCCACTGAGCAGATCAGTTAGCCAAATCAAGAGCACTTGGTTTATCACCATCCTTAGTGTTTCTTGGCATGAATTCATTTGAAGCATAGGACTCTTTTTGGTTTGAGTGGATGTGCTGAGTTTCTTCCTGGTCAGAATTAATATGTGCTTTAGCTCAGATCAACAGGAATGATGCTGAGTTTTGGTTACTGTACCTGATCAGAAGGCCAGGATGCCAAGTAGTCCCATTACTACAGAGATCAAATTTGATCTTTTATTTCCCCTTGATAGTCATGTTTATTTTTTTTAAATTTATATATATATATATATATATATTTTACATAGGTTATAGTATATATAAATTTTACATAGGTTATAGTATGGGATCCCTTCAGTACTGGTCTTTGTTTCCTTAAGAGCACTCTTCAGCAGTGTCCTTAGGGTAATGAGATTCAGTCTCTAGGCTGTGCTTCAGGGTATTTCTACCCTCCCTGTGGCTCTTCCAGTCTTCATCATCCTCTTCTGCAACAGTCCTTGAGCTTTGACAGGAGTGTCATCAGTTTGTGTGTAGTGTGTTGAGTTCTCTGTAGACTCTTGTTTTTATGTTATGTTGTTTAGGTTCTCCATCATGTTTGTTGCTATTTCCCTGGAGGCTGTTGTCACACTAGCATTTGGAGCAGTACCTATCACTACTTCCTCTTCAGATTCTTCTGAACCCTGGAGAATGTGGTAGAGGTGGCACATCTGGTAGTTGAAAGTCGGCTGGCTTTCCTTATTGAATTGATGGATCTCTTCAGAATTCTGAGCCATCTGTAAAATAAAGTAGGTTTTCCAATCAAGTATAACACCAGCTGTAAGTAAGTGAGATATTCATACAATTTTGAGAGATATTTTGATGAAGATACCTACTCAATTTATCCAGAGAAAAATGGGGGCTTCTCTCTGGCAGTGGTGAGCTTACTGTCTGTGGGGCACTGAATTGGTTTCTAGTACCAGCTATAAGTTCTCTCCCACTGAGCAGGTCTGATGTTCAATCAAAAGGTAGGTAGTTACTGAGAGAGGTTGTGTGTCACTATTATACAAGTGTTTTGGTTCAAGCCATACTTACCAAGTTCATCCCCTAGATAGTTTTTTCTATCATCTGTAATTAATAAGTATCCTTTGGGAAAATAATTTGGGACTACAATTATAATTTTACTCCTCACAATTTATTTTACTAATGATATCTATTATTCTGAAATAATTATTATGTTAATTAAAAATTACAATATTTTAGATATATCAATATTATGACATTTTTACTTTATTTTTACTATTAGAAAAAATCTTTCTGGGGAAAGTGAAGCTTGTTTTCTAGGGCAACTGCCCACTGGGGGAGGGTAGAAGCCTGGGAAGGCAGTCTGTTCACTCAGGGCAGAGAGCTGCCCAGAAGGGGTAACCTGCTCACAGTGGGGAAATGCTGGCAAGGGGAAGGTAGACACCTGGTAAGGGAAGCTTATTCCTGGGGGAAGTGCTTCCTGAGCGAAGGTACCTGGAAAGGGAATCCTGCTCCTTGGGGCAGGTAGGCACACACTAACACAAACTCTGCCCACTGTCATTTCCTGTATTTCTGCCCCAACACCAGCAACCTCCAAAGACCATGGTCCCAGATCCACCTTCATCCACCATTGCCACACCTCACTCCTTCCCCAGGTAGGGAGCATAGGAGTATCTGGAAAGTGCTTGCCAGGAAGTCATGAGGGCACATCCATAACCTACTCAGTGGAGGCACAGTGGAGGAGTAGCAGCAATGCTACTGCTCCTGAGCCTCCATAGGCAAGATACAGTTTTGCTCATACGATTAAGAGATGCTTGACCTCCAAACCAGCTCTCATTTCAGCCACCATCCCAGAGCTGCTACAGTACTTGCATATCTGTAGTTTTAACCCCATCCCACTCCAATCCAGTTTAAACCTAAAACACAACACTCACTGAAAATTTTACAAGGCAGATACTAGATTCCTCAATAAAAATAAGATTTTTACCCCAAGAAGTGCAGAGCCATATGCAAAAACAAACAAACAAAAAGACAAGAAAGTCAACAAACCAGGAGATTTCTGCCAACATTACTTAGTCCCACCATGGAAGCCTCCAAGAAAAACATAGAGGAAACAAAAGGAATTTAGTCCCAAAACACAATAAAGTATGTGACTCAGACCAAATGAATCAGTGAACTGGAAACACATCATAAAAACAAAAAGAGGAAACCAGGACTGAAGAGATGACTTAGTGGATAAGGCACTTGCCTGAAAAGCCAAACGACTCAGGTTGGATTACCCAGAACCCATGCAAGCCACATGCATGAAGTGGCACATGTGTCTGAAGTCCATTTGCAGCCACTGCAGACCCTGGTATGCCCATTCTCTCTCTGTCTCTCTCTCTCTGTTTCTCTCTCTCTTTCAAATTAATTAATTAATTAAAAACAATAAAACCAACACTTTCATAAAAGAAATACACATAGCCTTCATCACCAGGCTTAAATTAATTGAGGAAATCCAGAGAAATATCCAGAGAGAGATAAAGGAATTGAAGGTGGTCAACAGATAGAGGATATCAATAACCAGCTGACTGAGTTTAAAGAAGACATGACCAAATGCAACCATGGATATCCTGAAGCATTAATAAAATCAAACTTCCACCTAAAATAGGAATTCAACAAAGAGATGTAAAATGAGGAGAGTCCCCAATGGAATAGGAGGCAGGGAGGAGGAAAAAGGTTGTACCAACATATGATGTATCTATACAAAGTATGTTCTTAATTAAAAAAAAAAAAAATTAAGAAAATAAAATTGGACTTCTATCCAAGATGGTGACTGCCTAAGTGCATCACACATCCCTGGAAAAGAAAGGCAAGACATTAAAGATTTCACTGAATCTTTTAGGGGAGTCAAACCTCAAATACGTTGCCAGTGGAAGGGCACAGAGGGGAAAAAACAGGGAATCACTGATTTCCTCGTATGCAGGTAGCCCAACTCTCCCCCCAAGCAGATGCCATACCCACAGTCCCTGCTTCAGTAAACTCCCACACTTACTGTAGGAAAAGGGTCCCAGGCCAACATAGTTCCACTTGCCTCACTGCAATCACCCTGCTACCCTTGCCCACAAATGACCTTGGCCAGATTATACCTGCTGGCCCATTGGAGCTCAGGCACTTTTGATCAGTTTGCCCTCCAAAGGCGCACCACCCACGCCAATCCCTGCATGTGCAAGTTTAGCTTGCTTAGCCCATTTGCTCACTTACTGCTCTGGCCACAGCACATTCATGTGTGAGCACCGGCCCATTGCAACTGCCCACCCAAGGTCAGGCTGTCTCTGTGCTTGTGCTAGCTCAGATGACAGCCCCTCCATGTATACCACTCCAGCCAACCACCATTGTTGGGTTGCTGGGAAGCACAGACTTCTTCCAGGTCCCAGTGTTCTCCCATGTCATAGTTCTTAATTTATTTTTTCTTCTTTGGTGCTTGGCGCCTCAATGTCCCTCCTAGGGTGAGCTCAGGCAGCTTTGGCATACTATCACATGAGAGCTCAGGCAACTTTGGTGCCCCTGCCTGGCAGGGCCTCAGGTGGTTTTGGCAAGTGACAGCCAAAGTCCAGACTGCTTAGCAACTTCCTCAGGCTTCTTCAGCTTCCCACTGTGCTTGAGCCCAGGCTGATCCACCCACAGACTTGCCCATACACTGCAATGGGCAGACCACTGCACAAAAGAAATAACATGAAAAATCAAATGAAAGAAAATCCAGTTAGATCACCAAGGCCTACATTGAACATCTCTAATTAAAACATAGAGGAAACATTAGGATCAGAACACCAAAATTAAGCTGTAAGAAATGAAACCCTGACCAAGCACTGGTAGAACTTGCAGAAAAGCACAAAGGACCAATATTCATGTGAATGCAGCCATCACTAGACTAAACCTAATAGATAAGAAAATGAAAGGAGTTCAAAGAAAGTTAAGAGAAATGAGGGAGAGTGAAAAAACAAGAGGACCTCAAAATTCAACTGACAATGCTAAATGAAGACATAAAGAAATGCAAGGATGAATTCCAAGAAGCATCAAGAAAATCAGAAAATGATGTGAAAAGGGAGCTTGACAGAAAGATGGAAACTATACATGGAAAAGTAGTAGAAAATGCAAACCTAATTGAACAAGTCCAAAAATCTCTGGAAGCTCTCAAAAATAGAGTCAGCTATGTGGAGGACAGAAACTCTGATCTGCAAGACAAGATGGAAGAAACACTTAGAGAGTTCAAAAATTTCAGTAAGTTCAAAATTGTCTGTGAACAGAACATGAGGGAATTGTGGGATGCCCTTAAACATCCTAATATCAGGGTCATTGGAATACCAAAAGGAGAAGAAATTCAGACTAAAGGCATGGAGAACTTATTTAACAAATAATTGAGGAAAACTTCCCCAGTCTTTGAAAAGAAAGGCCCAACAAGATACAAGAAGCTAACAGAACTCCAAACAGACTGGAACAAAGGAAAAACTCTCCAAGACATATTGTCATTAAGACTCTAAACATTGGGGCTGGGGAGATGGCTTAACGGTTAAACACTTGCCTGTGAAGCCTAAGGACCCCGGTTCGAGGCTCGGTTCCCCAGGTCCCACTTTAGCCAGATACACAAGGGGGCACACGCGTCTGTAGTTCGTTTGCAGAGGCTGGAGGCCCTGGCGCGCCCATTCTCTCTCTCTCCCTCTATCTGTCTTTCTCTCTGTGTCTGTCGCTCTCAAATAAATAAATAAAAAATTTAAAAAAAGACTCTAAACATTGACACCAAAGAGAAAAACCTAAAAACAGTTAGGGAAAAGCAACACTCCACTTTTAAAGGTAACCCCATCAGAATTACTCCAGACTTCTCAATAGAAACCCTGAAAGCTAGAAAGGTCTAATGAAACACTGCAAAGTCTAAGAACCTATGGCTTCCAACTCAAAATACTCTACCCAGCAAAAGTATTCCTCATAATAGATGATGAAAGAAAACCTTCCCATGACAAAACTCAACTTTACAATTATATGAACACAAAATCAAACCTACAGAGAGTATTTCGGGAAATTATCCACAGAGAAGAATCAAACAATCAAACTCAAATGCCTACAAGAAACAGATCACAATAATCAAACTCAGAGAAGGCACAAAAAACATCAAAGTCCATGGAAACACCAAACCACATGTACCATAAAAATTTGTCACGGATCAAATCATACCTCAAGGTCATTACTCTAAATAATAATGGCTTTAATTCACCCATCAAGAAACACATGCTAACAGGATGGATCAAAAAATTAGATCCCTCAATCTGTTGTCTTCAAGAAACCCACATCACCACTAAAAACAGACACTTCCTCAGGGTGAAAGGGTGGAAAACAATATTCCAAGCTAATGGGAGTAAGAACAGAGCAGATGTAGCTATATTAATATCAGATAAAAAAATAGACTTCAAACCAAAAATAATGAAAAAGTCAAAGAAGGCCACTTCCTACTTATCAAGGGAATGATCCACCAAGAGAATATTACAATTATAAATCTGTATTTAGAAAACACAGGGGCACCACAGTTCATAAACCAAAACCTACTTGACAATAAAACAGAAATAACCATCACCACCATCATAGTTGGGGACTTCAATACACCATAATCAGTAAGGGAGAGATCATCCAAACAGAAACTCAACAGGGAAGTAGACATCTCAACAAAACCATAGATCACTTAGACCTAATGGACATCTACAGAACATTCCATCCAAATCCACAGACTACACATTCTTCTCAGCAACCCATGGAACATTCTCTAAAATAGATCACAGACTGGGTCACAAAGCCTGTCTCCATATGTTTAGGAAAACTGACATAATTCCCTGCATGATATCAGATCACAATGCTATATTGCCAGAAATTAATAAAAGACCCACCAAGAACCCCAATAACACCTGGAAACTGAACAGCACACTTTTAAACAATAAAAGAATAGTGGATGAAATAAAAAATGAAGTTGCACAATTTTTAGAAATGAATGAGGATGAGAACACATCATACCAAAATTTATGTGACACAATGAAGGTGGTTCTCAGGGGAAAATTCATAGCACTCAATGCCTTCATAACAACGACAGAGAGATGCCAAATCAATAACCTAACCATCTACCTGAAGGCACTGGAAAACAAACAAACAAACAACAAAAATAAAACCAACCCAAAAAGCTCCAGAAGGAAATAAATATTTAAAATCAGAGAAGAAATTAATAAATTGAAAACTTAGAAAACAAGACAATTGCCAAAACAAAGAGCTGATTCTTTGAATAAATAAACAGGATTGACAAACCCCTGGCCAATTTGATCAAGCAATAAAAAAGAGATGCTTCAAATTAACAAAATTCAAAATGAAAAAGGAGAGATCACAACATACATAAGTGAAATTGGGAGAATCATCAGCACTTATTTCAAAAACCTCTACTCCACAAAACTGGATACTGTGGAGGACATGGATAAATTCCTGGATGCATACCATCTATCAAGGCTAAACTCAGAGTAGGTTAATCTCCTAAACAAACCTATAACGTTCATTGAGATTGAAAAAGTAATAAAAAACCTCCCCAAAAGGAAGAGTCCATGACCAGCAGCTTCTCAGCTGAATTCTATCAAACCTTCATGGAAGAACTCAAACCAACCTTCCTCAAACTGTGCCACACAATTGGAGAACAGGGAAAGCTACCCAACTCCTATATGAAGCAAGTATCACCCTAATTCCAAAACCAGGCAGACATGCTGCAAGAAAAGAAAACTACTGGCCTGTTTCTGTGATGAACTTAGATTCAAACATCCTGAAAACAAATGCTCAAACAATGAATCCAACAACATATCAAAATCATTATCCACCTTGATCAAGGGGAATTCATCAGAAGAACACCAGGGTGGTTCAACATATGGAAATCTGTCAATGTAATACACCAGATAAACAAGGTTAAACACAAAAACCACATGATCATTTCAATAGATGCAGAAAAAGCCTTTGTCAAGATACAACATTACTTCATGATCAAAATTTTGGAGAGAATTGGCATAGTTGGTGCATATCTTAACATAATAAAGGCAATGTACAATACTCCTAAGGCCCAAATAATACTTAATGAAGGAGGAATTCCCATTGAGATCAGGAACAAGACATAGCTGCTCTTCAATATAGTACTGGAAGTTCTAGCTCAAGCAATAAGACAGGAGAAAGAAATAAAAGGGATACAATTTGAAAAGAAGTTAAGTTATCCCTATTCGCTGATGATATTATTGTATATATAAGAGACCCAACAGACTCGATTCCCAAAACTCCTGAAGGTGATTAACTCCTATAGCAAAGTAGCAGGATACAAAATCAATGCACAAAATCAGTTGCCTTTCTATATGCAAATGAAAAAGATACAGAGAAAGAAATAAGGACCATAGTCCGATTTCAATAACAAGAAAAAAAAAAAAAAAAAAAAAACCTTGGAATAATGCTAACCAAGGAAGAGAAAGATCTATACAATGAAAACATAAAAAAAACACTCAAAAAAGAAATTGAGGATTTGACTAACTGATCCCTTCTATGGTACAGGACCCATAGCTAGAGCTGGGAAACATGTCAGAACCATATCCAAACATAAGCCCACTCTCCATTATCAAGCTACCATTAAACGTGGGCTACAAGAGGGCCTACACCTATTAAATTCTCTATAAAAAAGTAAGGGTTACCTCATTTGTCTGTTGCTATCTTACTCTCTGTTGGAGAATCTGCTTCTCTTTTTCAGATAGATGTAGATCCTAAGGAGAGAGCCACCCCATCTTACCTCAAAAGGACCCTGGCTGAAACTAAGAACAATTGCCAAAACAAGCAAGGGTGCTGCTCTCCTGGTGAACCGGGTACAAGCATAAGGGTGAAGGAGACCAACACAGAGAAAAATCAGCTCCTACAAAATCAGATATCCAGAGACCCAGAGGCTCCCAACACCTCATTGCTGAAGCAGACCAAAAATGAATGCAACATGGCTCAGGGAAATTTTGCAGGAGAGGCTGTGGAAAGAAGGTCAGAGCCACATGTTGGGCCATGATATGCAGAGACATTTATCCTACCCATAACTATGGGCTAACTCCAGAATGCATGACCCATATACCTCAACAAGGAGGAGCCAGGGGGAGGGGTAGGACATGGATGAGCCTAACAATGGTACCAAATTGACTGTATTTGCTGAGTACAAAACAAATTAATAATAAATAAGAAAAAAGGAAAACAAAAGAAAATTGACATAACAAAAAGCTAGTTCTTTGAAAAAAATTTAAAAAGATTGATAAATCTCTGACCAGTTTGATCAAAGAAGAAGAAGAAAAAAGTCTCAAATGAGCAAAATCATAAATGAAAAAGCATAGGTAACAGAAGACATCAATAAATTGAAAGAATTATCAGGTCATATTTCTAAAATCTCTACTCCAAAAAAATGGAGAATCTGAAAGAAATGGATAGATTCCTCGACATATACCACCTACCAAAGCTGAATTCAGAGCAGATAATCTCCTATACCAACCTATTATATTCACCAAAATTGAAAATGTAATAAAAAATCCCCCTAAAAGGAAAAGTCCAGGATTGGATGGTTTCTCAGCAAAATTCTACCAAACCTTCATTCAAGAATTGAAACTACTTTTTCTCAACCTGCTTCACATATTCAGATATAAATCAATGCAACAGAACTAAAGATCTAGAACTTAGTTCAAGAAACTACAGCTATTTAATCTTTGACAAAGGAGCCAACATGGTGACCTGTAGAAAAGGCAGCCTCTCCAACTAATGGCGCTGGACAAATTGCATAGCCACATGTATAAAAATAAAACTATACCCATTACTGTCACCATGCACAAAATTCAACTTCAAATGGATTAAGGGCCTCAATATAAGACCCAAATCTGTTAAACTAATTGAAGAAAATAATGCAGGCAACTATCCACAATATAGGAGTGGGGAAAGACATCATGAATAATACCCCAATAGCCCATGAAATTAAACAATCATTCAATCAGTGAAATTTCATAAAGCTAAAGATCTTTTGCATAAACATACCATAAAAGAGCCAATATATTACCCATAACATTGAAGAAAATCTCTGATGTATATACCAATGGCAGATACCTACTAACTAAAATCTACAAAGAACTCGTAAAACTAAGTGATTGGGGCTAGAGAGAATGAATATAGAACTACCAGCAAACCCAGTTACTTCCTTACTATGCATTTACTCTAAATGCTCCATTCTTCAGTACAGAGATATATGCTCAGTTTACAATAACTGAAAACCTTAATCAACCCAGGTGTCCATCATTGGACGAATGGATAATGATGATGTGGCACATGCACACAATTGCATTCTACTTAGCATTAAGAAAAAGTTATATAATGTGATTTGTAGGAAAATAGACAGTTCATACTCACATAAACACAGAACAACAAATGCTATATGTTCTCTCTCATCTGTGGCGTCTAACCTGGAACAGCTTCAGTTGCTGGCATACCTGACAGGCAACTCAAGGCCCAGATTAAGAATTGAAGGGTTTGGGGATGAGAGGAATGGGAAATTGGAAGAAGAGACACATAAAACTAAACCAAAAAGTAAATGGTGCCATAGAAGCCTTTTTACTGGAAACTAGGCTAAGTGATAAAACAGTCTACATGAGTATGGGGGAATTATCTGGTAATAACAGCCCTGGAGAGCATGGCCTGTAACTCCCAGTACCAGAATTCTGTTGCTGCCCATATTGAGCTTTTGGTTAGAGATACTTACAAGGTCCCCAAAATATAACAGGCTTCTGTCAAAGCACTTAATTACTTATCTGAGGTAAAAGGTAAGACTCTATTGCTAAAGGTACCATATGTTGCCAAACAGATCTCAGAGAGATCTGGCTGAAATCCAGAAGGGAGGCAGGTCCTAGATGGTTAACCTATATAGTGCTGGAAAGTGCCACATGTGTTGCTGGAAAGCAACTCTGTAGGCAAGCCGTAGACACTGCTATTCAAAAGCAACCATCCTGGCAAGACATAAGCACTTCTGCAATGGTGGCACACAGCTTTGGTAGGTAACCAATGGCTTTCTGGTTGGCTAAGATATCCACTCAGTGGAAAGGAATCCATAGCTGGAACTGGGAAGGAGGTGAGAATCCTATAAAGACCAATATTATGCTCTACAATGATAAGGTTCCACCAGTCTTTGGCCAAAAGAGTGGCTACATCCACCAAAATTTCTAAATTAGCAATGGTTATCCCACTGGACATATGCTGACCTCATCCTCCATTGGAGAATATGTTTTATTTTTTCATAAGGTAACACGAATAGAGGAGACAAACCTCCCCTCACACATCAGCCAGCCCCCAGGTGAAACCACAGAGAAATTAGTGAGATAAGCAAGAGTGCTGATTCCACGGCAAGCCTGACAATTTGTACTAGGGTGAAGGACACAGACACTGACGACATTCAACATACACTAAAGCAGAAATCTCAAAGCTTCTGAGAGCTTAACAGTGAAGCAGACATAAAACACACCCACCACAGCTGAGGGAATTTTGCAGTAGAAGGGCTAGAAAAAATTTTAAGAGCAGGTTGGGAGGGTATATATCCAGAGTGATTGCCTGATCCCCACAGTGACTGCTGCTTCCACAACTCATAATGCACAACCTCATGGGGGATCCCACTGAGGAGGGCCCTAGGTGGAATGGAGGCAGGGAGGAGGTAAATGATGATAGTAACACAGGGCATGCACAAAGTATATGTTTAATAAAAAAGGAAAGGTTTTCTGTTTCATAACGTTGGTTGACTAATGGATTTTTTTATCAAATGATGTCAAATTTTACCTGTATTAATTTGTTTAAACGGATCTGATGCTCTCTTAATATTCCTTCCTTAGTTCCATTACTCATTATTTCCTTGCATATATTGGGAATTAGCTACAACTCCTAGCCTGGATCTTTTAATAGAGACTTGATGTGTAGTGGGTGTTATGTGTAATCATTGCTGGTACAAGTCATTGCCTCCAGCTCCACTCATGTTCTCTGGATAGGCACTGAAATCTCCAACTTCAGCTCAAGTCCACTGTGTTTTCAATCTTACTCATTTCTGCTTTTTCAAGCCTGGCTCTAATAGTGGAAAACAGGTGTCTTTTGCAGAAAATATATTAATTCACTTGTTTATTCCTATAAAATCTAAAGTTATTTCTGATGAGCTGTCATTCTACAGTCAGAAAGGAAGAAAGTAGAGATAGGCAACTATGAGGATATGGTTATCTCTTTCTGTTAGTTTGAATCATAGTTATTTGAGTTGTTCCTTTCCTTTTGTTTAATTTTCAATGCTACTCATAAGTTATGTCTCAAATCAAATTATGTCAGCCATGTGTTAAATGGGCAAATATAAAATTATATCAAAAGTAAAAAAGCATCAGTGGTGAAAAAGTAATATTCATCTTCAAATTTTTGCTTTCTACCTATAAGCTTTTTCCTTATGCTTATTCCTAAGCACATGAGAACATTGTCCTCATTAACTTGACATGGCTTGAGTGTGTTCCCTAAGTGTTCATGTATTGGAACTTATTCATCACAGAAAGACTTGAATGTGACTATAATGTTTAAAGGTGGGTCCTCCAGGGTATGGTTAGGATTAGATGAAGTCATTAGGATGGAAGCACAACTGGTTCCTGGTAATTTATAAGGAGAGTGACTGATAAGAACATGTGTGTAAAATTATGTTGCTGTTCCACCTTGTGTCATGTGAGCCCCTGTACCTCTGAGGAGCCTGGAATAAAGACAGTTAGTGACACTAGCCCATTCATATTCAACTTCTTGAACCAGAGCCTGAATTAAACAATATTTGGAATTTTGTTATATTAATAAAAATTTACTAATATAGTTAACAGAGAAATAAGAGGAAAAGTGAAAAAATGAGGAAGGTTGAATGGATTTCCATAGACAATACCAAGCTGAACATGTGAAATAAATGGCAGCTTAATTGATAACACTTTCAGTTTTTTTTAATAGTATATAGTAAAAAAAAAAAAAAAAAAATAGGACAGTAATAAAGTCAGGCCACAGCACTGGTTGATGGCAACTGGGTCATGGTGTTAGGTCATTTTCTAGCCACTCTGTGCTTTACTTTTTCACCTTATAGTGGAACAACAATAATTTACAATTGAGAAGATTAATGGGCTAATTAACACAAGTTAATATGATGCTTACACCATTAAAATGGTAAATAAATGGTAACAATTAAAATTACTCTGATTTGTCTGATTGTTGTGATACTAACAAGGCTAAAATAGCAATGGAGAGCCTGATACTATTTACTGGGCACCCATAGTGGGAGAAATTAAATTTTTATAACCATTTATTACCAAACATGCTAGCATACTTGTATATAAACATAAATTGTACAGCAAAAAAAAACACAGAAACAAATATAATTATATCTGTAATGCACAAAATTATATACCTGTAGATATATCCAAGGGTAATGTCAATTTTCACTAGTAGCACTAGTAGGCTATTATGGGATGGATTTTGCAATATTTCCTGACATGTGACAATATTTCATGTACAGATGTTAAGAGAAGATAGAGGTATAAATATACAAAAGATGAATTTTTTTAAAAGGGTCTATATAAAGGCTTTTACAGAGGAAGTTTATAATTTGCCAGCTAGATAAAAACTTAGGGTAGATCATGTAGTGACATGCTAGAGTACTATGAGATTACAGGTTTATTAGTTGTGCTTTGAATGTGAAATGTTCCACAAAGCCTCTTGTGTTTGTGATTAATCCTCATAGTCAGTCCGTAGCTGGTAGAATCTTTGGGAAATGGAGCATTGATGGAGGATATCTGTCACTGGGGCATACTTTGAGGTTTCTTAGTCTACCCCAAATGGGTATTACTAGCTTGCTCACTCTTGCTGCTTCTACATACTGCTGATGTATGAATATTTGGGCTGGTTATGTGCTCTCCCATGCTGTGATGAAACTCCCCCTTGAAACTGTTATTCTACAGTAAGCCCTGTCTTCCCATAAATTGCTTCTTGTTGGTTGTTTTGTTCCAGAAACATGAGGGTAACTGCTATATATTATTTATAGTATATATTTGACAGAATTGAAATATGCATGTATGATGTAATCATTTCTCTCTCATCAAAGGGTTCTTCAAAGGTCATAAATTTTTTAAGTTATTTTCTTATTCAAAAGGAAAAAAAAATAATTCAAACCACAAACAGTTGTGTAGAAACAGTATTGTCTCCATGGCATGGTAAAATAAGAGTTGACATTTCTGCTTAATTTGTCAGACTTAGGTTGCTTCCCACTGTACTCTTTTGAAAGCCCCATCCATTCATATTTCATAGCTTACTCAAGAATTTGAATGAATTCATGTGCCATTGTTGACCCTGTCTCCTTTCCTTCCATGTCTTAAGTTGAAAAGATGAAGCATTTTGTGTGTTCAACTTACTCACTCCATGGAGACTGAGGAGTACATTTTGAATAATGTAAATATAGTCCTCATGCCAAATTGGTTTCTTATCTTAAGGTTAAGTCAGCTTCACTTTCTGCCAGTGTTTAGTAGCTCACCAGTGTCTTTAAGGAGTGTTGCTTTAAGATATTTTGTCCATAATTTATAATAGCTATTAAAGAGAAATTCAGGGCTGGAGAGATGGCTTAGCGGTTAAGCGCTTGCCTGTGAAGCCTAAGGACCCCGGTTCAAGGCTCGGTTCCCCAGGTCCCACGTTAGCCAGATGCACAAGGGGGCGCACGCGTCTGGAGTTCGTTTGCAGAGGCTGGAAGCCCTGGCGCGCCCATTCTCTCTCTCTCTCTCTCTATCTGTCTTTCTCTCTGTGTCTGTTGCTCTCAAATAAATAAATAAATAAATAAAATTTTTTAAAAAATAAAAAATAAAAATAAATAAAGAGAAATTCAGTCTGATACAATATATCTTCTATTGGCAAAATACAAAAGGACTTAATTTTCAAGATAATTTACAATTGTCTTCTATTTTCTGTTTTGCTAAAGAGAAAATAGTTAAATGCAATTATCATTTCATCAGCGGATTCTTTTTGTTTTTAATTGTTTTCATCTTGTAGGCTTACTATAATTACAATTGAAGGGCATGTATATGTACTTTTTGATGTTCATGATTCAATTAACTGCTTTCATTTCAGGCCCAATTTCTTTAATTATATACATTCATGCCTTTTATAAAAAATATATAACTTCTAACTGTTTTGTTATCTGTTTATAAAATGAAACACAGTTCTTAAAGCTTCTTGTTGCACCCTTCAAAGATCCATACCTAAATCTCTAGCTAGAAGGATCCTTTTACACAAATTATATCTTCTTCTAAATTCTTTGTATCTCAAAATACGCAATTACTTCCATAAATTGTTGAATTTCTTTCTACTTGTTACAGTTCATTTGTGAGATGGTAAGTGATGTTGTATTTTACTTATTTGTTGCCCTTTTTCTCATATACATTTTGCTCTTTCTTAGACGTCACATGCATGCTTTCATCTAAAGCATTTGCTTAGCTCTTCTACATTTAGGATAGCTTTATTAGTATTTACTTACCTAAATCCCTTAGTCTTTCTAATACTTCAAGTATACTTTCTAATACTTCAAATTTTCAAGTTTGCTGAGCAAACTACTCAATACTTTATACACTCTCACACTTTGATGTTACCTCCTCAAGGATAGTCCTTTTCTCAAAGATGTATTCTGATTGCTTTGAAGAATGCATGGAATATAGTCAACAATAACATTCTGAATGAATATTTGATAAATCAAATAAATTTACCTGTCATTGTAATTTTATAGTTGGCATATCTTTGTTGCTTTCAGGATAACTCTCTCTTTCCCTGGAAAGAATATGCCACTTGGATTATCTCTCAATGTTTTAAATATATTAATAACTGTCAGGCCCATGCACTTGAGAGGCAGACTTATGAGGATTGCTATGAATTTGAGGCCTGTCTGGGAATATAGAGTGAATTCCAAGTCAGTCTCAGCTGGAGAACCTACTTCATAAAAAGCAACAACAAAAAAGTTAGTAATTGTTTTTATTCATGATTTACTGTTCATTTTTTAGATGTATAATTTGGTTCTTTTTTTTTTTTTAACTATGTATTGACAACATACCAAGCTATAGATATTGCCATGATTAGTTTCCTCTCTCCACTCTCCCTTTCCTCCCTTCTAGATCTCCCTCCCACTGAATAATTTGATTCTTTTCTTCTAGTGTCTTTGATTTACTATGTTTTCTAGGTTATATGAATTGTTCTGATTTCAATCTTTCCAACTATTCTATGTTCATTTTTTTGTTTGTTTGTTTTTAATTTTTTATTAATTACATTTGTATTAAGCAAATACAGTCAGTTTGGTACCAGTATTAGGCTCATCCATGACATATCCCCTCCCCATTGGCCCCTCCTTGTTGAGGTATATGGGTCATGCATTTGGGAGTTAGCCCACAGTTATGGGTAAGATAAATGTGTCTGCATATCATGACCCAACATGTGGCTCTGACATTCTTTCTGCCCTCTCTTCAGCAAAATTGCCCTGAGCCATGTTGGGTTCAGTTTTGATCTGCTTCAGTGATGAGGTGTTGGGGGCCTCTGAGGCTCTGGCTCTCTGATTTGGTAGGAGTTGATTTTTCTCTGTGTTGGTCTCCTTCCCCCTTATGCTGGTATCCAATTCATGAGGAAAACTGCACCCTTGCTTGTTTTGCCAATTTTTCTTGTTTCAGTTGGGGCATTTTTGAGGTATGATGGGGTGGCTCTCTCCTTAGGATCTACATCTATCTGAAAAAGAGAAATAGATTCTCCAGTGGAGAGTAAGTTAGCACCAGGACAAATGAAATAACCCTTACTTTTTTTTGTAGAGAATTTGATAGGTGTAGGCCCTCTTGTACCCCATGATTGATGGTAGCTTGATATTGGAGAGTGAGCTAATGTTTGGTTATGGTTCTGACATGTTTCCCAGGTCTAGCTATGAGTACCACTGGGGGGATCAGTTAGCCAAATCAAGAGCAGCTGGTTCCCCACCATGGCTGTGTGCCACTATAGCACTTGTGTGGGCATCACACCAGGTTATTTGCTGCTAAGTAGGTTAGACCATGAGTTGCTTGGACAGATATTGGTCATTTTCCCCCAGTCGCCCATGTAGCACCTTCTGGCACTAGACTTGCTGACTGTCTGGGGACTGATTCTCTCCTGTATTCCAGCCATGCCATTCCATTTTGTATGTCAACTGCATATGGTGTCTTCAGCAGCAGTGTCTTACCAGTAACCTTTGGTGGGCCATCAAGTACTCTGACAGAAATCCATCTGTCTTTTAGGAAACATTTTAGGTCTCTCTGATCAAAAGCTCATTGTGGATGATAGCCTCATCTGGTACTGGGAGTTACAGGTCAGTGCCCACTAAGAAAATGAGGAAAAAGATAACTAATATACAAGAGTTAGAGAGAAGAGAGAGAGAGAGAGAGAGAGAAAGAGAGAGAGAGAGAGAGAGAGAGAGAGATTGAGAGAGAGAAGATGTAGAAGATTAAGTTTAGCCTTGATGATGCTACCTTCTCCAGTGTCTTGTGGTTCAGGTGTTCCCTGTAATTGTCTGGTGAAGGTTCAGCCATTTGGTCTGCCTTTAAAGAAGTAGAATTTGGGTCTAGATTTCTGTTTCCCACACCTTCGATGCCCTCCTCTCCCTCCCCATCCATCCTAGAGAATAGTCCATGAGATGCTTGCTGGATATGTCAGATATACTGAGTAGATTCAGGTTAGGTGCTGTGGATGGGAGAGACTATGGCGATTCTTTTTTTTTTTTTTTTTTCCTGTGATTGGGTAAGTTCACTGACAATGATCTGTTCTAGGTTCAACCACTTTTCCTCAAATTTCATTGTGTCATTTTTTTCTTACTGCTGTATAGAACTCCATTGTATAGATATACCACATCTTAGTTATACATTCTTCTATTGATGGACAACTTGGTTGATTCCAACTCTTAGCTATTACGAATTGAGCCACTACAAACATGGCTGAGCAAATCTCTCTGGCCTGTCATTTGAAGGTTTTAGGGTAGATGGCCAGTAAGGGAATAATTGGGTCTGTTGGTATCTCTATAGTCAGCTTTTTCAGGAGTATCCATATTGCCTTCCAAAGTGGTTGTACCATCCTACATTCTTACCAACAGTGGATGAGTGTTCCTATATCTCCACATCCTCACCAGCATTTATTTTCATTTGAGTTTTTGATGTTTGCTGTCCTTATTGGGGTAAGGTGGAATTTCATAGTTGTTTTAATTTACATTTCTCTGATGATTAGGGATGATGAATATTTTCTTAAGTGTGTGTTTGCCATTTGTATTTCTTCCTCTGTGAACTGCCTGTTTAGATCTTTGCCCCATTTTTGTGAGTGGGTTGTTTGAATTTTTACTATTTAGATTTTTGAATTCTTTGTAGATTCTAGTGATTAGGCCTCTATAAGTTGGATAACATGCAAATATTTTCTCCCATTATGTGGGTAATCTATTGGCTTTGTTTATAGTATACTTGTCTGTAAAGAAAATCTTCAGCTTCATGTGATCCCATTGGTTGAGTGAAAGTTTAAGATTGTGAGCTACTGGGGTTTTGTTCAGGAAGACTTTTTCCATTCATATAACATGGAAAATTCTTCCTGTGATTTCTTCCAGTAGTATTCGAGTTTCTTGTCTTATGTTGAGGTCTTTGATTCATTTGGATTTGAGTATAGTGGATGGTGAAATGTGCAGATCAAGTTTAAGTTTCCTGCATATGGTTATCCAATTGTCCAGCACCATTTGTTGAAGATGCTGTCTTTTTTTCAGCCTATGTTGTTTGGGCCTTTGTTGAATATCAAATAGCTATAGTTGCTTGGCCCAAAGTCTGGGTCCTCAAGACTGTTCCGTTGGTCCATACTCCTTTTTTTGTTGTTTGTTTGTTTTTGAGATTTTTAATTTTTTTAATTTTTTAATTTAATTTTTATTAACATTTTCCATGATTATCAAAACAATCCCCTGTTAATACCCTCCCTCCCTCCCCACACACTTTCCCCTTTGACATTCCATTCTCCATCATATTACCTCCCCATCTCAATCATTGTAGTTACATATATTCAATACCAACCTATTAAGTACCCTCCTCCCTTCCTTTCTCTTCCCTTTTATCTCCTTTTTAACTTACTGGCCTCTGCTACTAAGTATTTTCTTTCTCACACAGAAGCCCAATCATCTGTAGCTAGGATCCACATATGAGGGAGAACATGTGGCACTTGGCTTTCTGGGCCTGGGTTACCTCACTTAGTATAATCCTTTCCAGATCCATCCATTTTTCTGCAAGTTTCATAACTTCATTTTTCTTTACCGCTGAGTAGAACTCCATTGTATAAATGTGCCACACCTTCGTTATCCATTCATCAGTTGAGGGCCATCTAGGCTGGTTCCATTTCCCAGCTATTATAAATTAAGTAGCAATAAACATGGTTGAGCATGTACTTCTAAGGAAATGACATGATTCCTTAGGATATATGCCTAGGAGTGCTATAGCTGGGTCATATGGTAGATCAATCTTTAGCTGTTTTAGGAACCTCCACACTGCTTTCCACAATGGCTGGACCAGATTGCATTCCCACCAGCAGTGTAGAAGGGTTCCTCTTTTTCCACATACACACCAACATTTATGATCATTTGTTTTCATGATGGTGACCGATCTGACAGGAGTGAGATGGAATTTCATTGTAGTTTTAATCTGCATTTCCCTGATGACTAGTGACGTAGAACATTTTTTAGATGCTTATATGCCATTCGTATTTCTTCCTTTGAGAATGCTCTATGTAGCTCCAAAGCCCATTATTTGATTGGCTTCTTTGATTCCTTATTATTTAACTTTTTGAGTTCTTTGTATATCCTAGATATTAATCCACTGTCAGATATATAGCTGGCAAATATTTTTTTTCCCATTCTGTAGGTAGCCTCTTTGCCTTTTTTCACTGGGTCCTTTGCAGTGCAAAATCTTTGTAATTTCATGAGGTCCCAGTGATTAATCTGTAGTTTTATTGTCTGAGCAACTGGGGTTGTATTCAGAATATGCTCCTTTTTTATGCCAGTATCATGCTGTTTTTATTACTATGGCTTTGTAATATAGCTTTAGATCAGGCATGGTGATACCTCCAGAGGTATTACTTTTGCTGAGGATGCATTTGGATATGCGAGGACTTCTGCCTTTCCATATAAAAATTGAGATCATTTTTTTCTATCTCTGTGAAGAATACTGTAGGGTGTTTGATTGGAATTTCATTAAATCTGTATATTGCCTTTGGTAGGATTGTCATTGTCACAATATTAATTCTGCCTATCCAGGAGCATGGGAGGTCTTTCCATTTTCTCAAGTCCTCCTCAATTTATTTTTTGAGTGTTTTTATGTTTTTGTTGTATCGATCTTTCACTTCCTTGGTTAACGTTATTCCAAGGTATTTTATTTATTTATTTTTGTTGCTATTGAAAATGGGACTATGTCCCTTATTTCTTTCTCTATATCTTTGTCATTTGCATATAAAAATACTACTGATTTGTGTGCTTTGACTTTGTATCCTGCTACTTGGCTATAGGAGGTAATCACCTTCAGGAATTTTGGGATGGTGTCTCTAGGGTCTCTTACATGTACAATCATGTCATCAGTGAATAGAACTAACTTAACTTCTTCCTTATCAAATTGTATCCCGTTTATTTCCTTCTTGAGCTAAGACTTCCAGTACTATATTGAAAAGCAGAGGTAAGAGTGGACAAACCTGTCTTATTCCTGATCTTAATGGGAATTCCTCCAGTCTCTCTCCATTAAGAATTATTTGGGCCTTTGGAGCTTTGTATATTGCCTTTATTATTTTAAGATATGCACCAACTATGCAAATTTTCTCCAATGTTTTGATCATGAACTGATGTTGTATTGTTTCAAAGGCCTTCTCTGCATCTATTGAAGTGATCATGTGGTCTTTATGTTTAATTTTGTTTATGTGGTGTATTACTTTGACAGATTTCTGTATGTTGAACCACCCCTGTCTTCCTGGGATGAATCCCACTTGGTCATGGTAGATAATACTTTTGATGTGTTGTTGGATTCACTTTGTGAGATTTTGTTCAGGATCTTTGCATCTAAGTTCTTTAGGGATATAGGCTGATAGTTTTCTTTTCTTGTGGCATCTCTGACTGGTTTTGGAATTAGGGTGGTACTAGCTTCATAAAAGAAGTTGGTAACTTTCCCTGTTCTCCAATTGTGTGGCACATTTTCAGGAAGATTGGTTTGAGTTTTTCCATGAAGGTTTGATAGAATTCAGCTGAGAAACCATCTGGTACTGGACTATTCTTTTGCAGGAGGTTTTATGCTACTTTTTCAATCTCCATGAGTGTGATGGGTTCATTGAGGTGATTAATCTGCTCTGAGTTTAGCTTTGATAGATGGTAAGCATCCAGGAATTTATCCATCTCCTCCACATTATCCAATTTTGTGGAGTAGAGGGTTTTGAGATAAGTCCTGATGATTCCTCCAATTTCACTTATGTCTGTTGTGATCTCTCCTTTTTCATTTTGAATTTTGTTAATTTGAAGCTTTTCCTTTTCTTGCTTGATCAAATTGGCCAGGGTTTGCAATCTTGTTCATTTTTTCAAAGAACACAGCTCTTTGTTTTATCAATTTTCTTACTTGATTCCTTGGTTTACAATTCATTAATTTCTGCTCTGATTTTAATTGTTTTTTTTCTTTTGGTGCTCTTTGGGTTTTATTTTTCTTGTCTTTCCAGTGCCTTTAGGTGGATTGATCTGGTATCTTTCTGTCTTTTTTATGTAGGCATTGAGTGGTATGAATTTTCCCCTGAGAACTGCCTTCATTGTATCCCCTAAGTTTTGGTACAATGTGTTATCATTGTCATTCAATTCCAGAAATTTTGCAATTTCATTTTTTATTTCATCCACTATCCATTTATTGTTTAAAAGTGTGCTGTTCAGTTTCCAGGTGTCACTGGGAATCTTGGTGTATCTTTTCTTGTTGATTTCTAGCAATATAGCATTGTGATCTGATATCATGCAGGGAGTTATGTTAAACTTCATAAATATGTGGAGGCAGTCTTTGTGACCCAGTATATATTTTAGAGAATGTTCCATGGGCTGCTGAGAAGAATGTGTAGTCTGTGGATTTGGGATGGAAAGTTCTGTAGATGTCTGTTAGGTCTAAGTGATCTATGGTTTTTTTGAGCTCACTTACTTTCCTGTGGTGTTTCTGTTTGGATGATCTGTCTATTACTGATAATGGTGTATTGAAGTCCCCAGCTATGATGGTGTTGCTGGTTATTTCTGTTTTATTGTCAAGTAGGTTTTGTTTTATGAACTGTGGTGCCCCTGTGTTTGGGGCATCCAGATTTATGATTGTAATATCCTCTTGATGATTGTTCCCTTGTTAAGTAGGAAGTGGTCTCTCTCTTTTTTTTTTTTTTTTGGTTATTTTTGGTTTGAAGTCTATTTTATCTGATATTAATATATCTACACCTGCTTGTTTCTTATTCCCAATTGCTTGGAATATTGATTTCTATCCTTTACCTTGAGGAGGTATCTGTCTTTAGTGGTGAGGTGGGCTTATTGAACGCAACCGATTGAGGGATCTAATTTTTTGATCCATCCTGTTAGCTTGTGTCTCTTGATGGGTGAATTAAGGCCATTAATACTTAGGGTAATGAATGTGAGATTTGATTTGATCCCTGCCATATTGAGATGGTAGATGTGTGTGATAGTTAAGGTGTTGTCAACTTGATCTGTTTAGTAATCCACAGGCTGCTTCTAGGAAGGATCAACTAAAGGAGGAGGTCTTTCTCCCAGGGTGAGCCCTTCCCCCAGAGTGGGCGGTCCTGCTCAGAGAGGGACTTGATATAAGGAAGCTCTGGGTAGAAGAGTTCCCTTTTTTTTCCTTCCTTCCTTCCACTTGGCTGCCGGAGCTGCTCCCTACCTTCTAGCGTGGATTGAAGACCAGTGCGGACTAAAGACCAACATCAATGGAAGACCCACGTGGATCGAAACCCAGCGGCTCCTCAGGAAGCCTCCAGGCTTTCCGGCTCCTCAGGAGGCCTCCAGGTTTTCCGGCACCATCTGCAGTGCCGGTTGGGACTGCTGAGGCATCTGGCCACATGGACTGAGCAGCTACCAGGTTCGGTGATTCTCAGGCCTGCAACTGCTATTGGACTACTGTAAGCTAATCCAATAAATTCCCTTTATAAAATAATTCATTCTAGTAATTCTGTTCCTCAAGAGAACCCTGACTAATACAATGTGGTTTGTTGTTTTCATGGACTTTGAAGTTGTTTGTGCCTACTCTGAGTTTGATTATTGTGATCTGCTTCTTAGAGGCATTTGAGTTTGATTATTTGTTTCTTCTCTGTGGAGAATTTCCTGAAATACTCTCTGTAGATTTTGTTGTAGATTTTGTTTTGTGTTCATGTAGTTATAAAGCTGAGTTTTGTCATGGAAAGTTTTTCTTTCACCATATATCACGCAGGATACTTTTGCTGGGTAGAGTAGTTTGAGTTGGAAGCCATAGGTTCTTAGACTTTGCAGTGTTTCATTCCAGGCCCTTCTAGCTTTCAGGGTTTCCATTAAGAAGTCTGATGTAATTCTGATGGGGTTACCTTTGAAAGTAGTGTGCTGTTTTTTCCTAGCTTGTTTTAGGATTTCTCTTTGTTGTCTATGTTTAGAGTCTTAATGGCAATATGTCTTGGAGAGTTTCTTCTTTGGTCCATCTGAGTGGAGTTCTGTTGGTTTCTTGTATCTTGATGGGCCTTTCTTTGAAGAGACTGGGGATGTTTTCTTCAATTATTTTGTTAAATAAGTTCTCCATGCCTTTGGTCTGAATATCTTCTCCTTGTGGTATTCCAATGATCCTGATATTAGGATCTTTAAGTGTATCCCACAATTCCCTCATGTTCTGTTCACAGGAACTTTTGAAATAACTGGTTTTTGAACTCTTGAATTGTTTCTTACATCTTGTCCTCCAGAATCAGAGTTTCTATCCTCCACTTGACTGACTCTATTCTTGAGGGCTTCTAGAGAGTTTTGGACTTGTTCAATTAAGTTTGCATTTCTACTACTTTTCTATGTATAATTTCCATCCCTCTGTCAAGTTCCCTTTTCACATCGTTTTCTGATTTTCTTGATGCTTCTTGGAATTCATCCTTGCATTTCTTTATGTCTTCATTTAGCATGACCAGCTGGTTTTTAAGGTCTGCCTATCTACTGCCTGTTAGGGGCAGCAAAGTTGCCTGAATTCTCAAGCGGTAATGTACCAAAGCTGCTGTGTTTGCGCTAGGAGGGACACTGAGGTACCAAGCATGGAAGCAGCCCAAACTGGCTGGGAACACTGGAACCCAGAAACAGTCTGCACTCTCCCACCAGAGGACAATGGTGGATGGCTGGCACAGCAGACAGGTAGGGGATAGCACCTGAGCTGGTGCAAGCAAGAAACACAGTCTGAGCCTGTGTGGCAGTTTCTGTGAGACTGGGCTCACTGAAAGTGCAGATGCAGGAGCAGTATGTGAGCGAGTGGGTGGTGCAATCTAAACTTCCATGTGCAGGGATCGCACTGCTGGCAGCTGCACTGTGTATAGGGGGAGGGGTGGGCTACCTGCTCCTGAGGGAATCAGGGATTCCCTGTTATTTCCAGGATTCACTGATCACGTGGTGGCTGTAGCAGGATATGGGCAAGTATGCAGAGATGTCTAAGCTTCCACACGAAGGGATCAATCAGCGCACAGCTCCAGCAGTGGAGGACACAGCAGCTATTGGTGGGAGGGGTGGTCTACCCGCCTGCAAGGGGATCCACACTTCCCTGTTTCCTCCCATCCCCTCTCACTGACAATCTATTGGAAATTGCTCTCCCCTAAAAGCCCCAGTGTACCCTTAATGTCTTGCCTTTCTTTCCTCAGGATTTGTAGAGCAGCTAGGCCATCCCCATCTTGGCCAGAAGTCTATGTTCATTTCTTGACACAAAACTTGTCATTTCTCTAGAATGTATTACTAGTTTGTCTCACAATGTGATTTGTCAATCTTACTGATGCTTATGTTTAGAGGGAACTTTTCTATGATTATTCTTTGGTTTATATGTTGTAGTATTATTTATACTCTTCCTATGTATGTCTATTGGTTATTTTCTTAACTACATGTCTTTTCCCATTTCTGAGCATGTTTTACAATAATATGGCTGCTTAAATAACTGTAACACATGTTCTTTCTTTAAGCAAGTATGGCTATTGTATTTCTTCTTTTTATAAGACTCAGTCATCTGTTCCTTTAAGATATAAGATCCTTGTAGATGGTATGCAGAGTTAACCCTCTGTCATTACCTTATAGCTACAGTGTACTCACTTCTCTCTCTTCATCCTCACAAACCTATTCCTTTATTGTATCTGGATATTTTTGTTCCTTAGTTCCATAGTTAAATGTGCACTTACAAAAAAAAAAAATCTCTTTAATTCAACATTTACATGTGCTTGAATCATGAAGATTTTTTCCTGATAAATACTATGCAAATCTTTTCTTCATGGTGTTTCCCTTGTTGACTACACTTGATAGGCGACCACAATATGACCCCATGGTACAACATGCTGAAATCACACTAAATCTCTTGTTATTTTATAAAACATCATAGACTTTCTTGCCTTTATAATTCTACCTATGCTATTTGCTCTTCTTATAACTGATTCCTTTAATAATCATTCCCAAGTTCTTTCTGGAAACCTCATATACATCAATACCTATATGAAATGCCTCCTGTAAGGAGATGCCCCATAAGTTCTAAGCAGACTTGCCATGACCATGGCAGGCATGGATCTACCATATACATCACACTGTCAAGACCTTAAGGGAAAAAAAGAGCTTGAACTCCATAATTCCTTGTTGCATTAAGAAAAATAAAAGAGGGCTGGAGAGAGGGCTTAGCAGTTAAGCACTTGCCTGTGAAGCCTAAGGACCCTGGTTCGAGGCTCGGTTCCCCAGATCCCATGTTAGCCAGATGCACAAGGGGGCGCATGCATCTGGAGTTCGTTTGCAGAGGCTGGAAGCCCTGGTGCACCCATTCTCTCTCTCTCCCTCTATCTGTCTTTCTCTCTGTGTCTGTTGCTCTTAACTAAATAAATAAATAAATAAATATAAAAGAATATAAATATATGTTTAATTTAAATATAATTTTAAAATATGGATTAATTTATAAAGCAATATTAAGAATAATGAGGGGCTGGCAGGATGGCTTACCATTTAAGGCACTTTCCAGGAAAACCAAAAGACCTAGGTTTGATTCACCAGAACCCACATAATCCATATACACAAGGTGGCCCGTGTGTCTGGAGTTCTTTTGCAGATTATAAATTTAGATGCAATTCTAATTCATGGAATTAAAATAATTAACCATCAACGATGAGCTGCAGATCACCAGTTTCATCTAAATATGGCATAAAATTAAATATTTTCTATGGAATGCAGTTATACTTAACAAATTTTTATAGTAAAAATCTTACTCATGACAAATTTTAACTAAAGTTCCATTCATGTTATGTAGAAGGAGAATGAAATATTATACCTATTTTCTAGATACAACCAATTTAAAATTCTGGCTTTAGGTCTTATTCTTAGACAACCCATAAAAATAATACACTTTTATTTTGCATAGTAAACCTAGAGTAAATTTAGAGAGAAAACGTTTTATTGGTTTAGACAGAGCTCTATGCATAATGCTATTCACCTAATGAAGATTGACACGTAGGCTAATGATGATGAAATAGTGTTATATTGGCTGTGCAGCCATGCATTTCTACAGAGCAACTTCAATGTTAATATCAATACATGGACATTTTAATTTGTCAGTTTACACTAGATGACAAAACTTGAAATTCTTATCAATTAAAAGTACTCTTAGTAAAATAGCTATAAATTTATCCATGCCAAATCACTATCTTTATGTGTATATGTATATAATGTAGTCACATTACTTAGGCATGTCAAATCAAATATATAAGTCAAATATATGTAAATAAATGTACAATAATCATATGCTCAGAGAAATCACAATAACTGATTTTGTGGGGGAAGAAAAAAATCAAATTTATGGCCTATTTCTACTTATTTCCAAGTCAACCTTTAAGTTTGTCTCTGTGGTCACAAAGTGGGATGTTCAGTTGTAAAAGACTAGCCTGTGACACTAGTGTGTGGCTTTCTAGGCAAGAAATAGGAATCTCTGGATAAAAGAATTTAAAGGACAGGTGAATATCAGAAAGTCAAACATCCTGAGGAAATGTTTGCTTACAGAGATCTGTGGAAATATGCATGAACCAGAGTTAACACAGTTTCTACTGAAGGCCACCATTGCCCTTGACCAGCATGAAGATTAAAAACTAATTTAATTGTGTAGTTCCCTGTGCCAGTGTAGAGGTGAGTGGGCGTGGCATACAGTGAATAGGCCAGATCTCTTGTTTCCATGCTCCTCCCAACTCCTGGGTACCAGTAGGTCCCATTGTGCCTTGCTTGTGGAGGTCTGGTCCCTGTGTGGGCTGTGGAATCAAGCCTTTTGCCCTGGTATCCCTGACCAGCCACTGGGTAACAATATCCCTGTTCACGTTAGTCAGAGGAAACATGGGCTAAAGGATAAAAAATTGCTTCTGTGTGAAAAAAAATATAGTCTCCCTAAGATGGGTAGACAACAACAACACACACACACACACAAAATCTAATGAAAATAAGAAAACTTAGAGATCTGCACCAAGGTTGCTTATTCCTGCAATGGAAGCCTCCAATGAACTCATAGAGAAATCAAGAGAACTTCAATACCAAAATGAAAACATAACAACCAATGAGACCCTGATCAAAATAATCACCAAAATGGAAGCAAACCACCAAAGAACCAATAATCCTATCAATGAAATTGAGCAAACTCATCTCTTAGAGTATTTATCTTTTGATAGTAGACTTAACTTGATTGAAGAAATTGTTAGATATCAAAATAGATATGAACGAATTGAAGGTGCATCGAGAAATGGAAGATTTCAACAACCAATTGATTAAGCTTAATGAAGACTTGATCAACTGTAAAAATGAATTCCAGGAAACAGGAAGAAAATCAGAACTTAAACTGAAATACCTCAACAAAGAGATGGGCATGATACAAAATAAAACAAAAATAAAATAGAGCTTATAAAAACCTTTCTACAACCCCTCACTAACAGAGTTACTCATATGGAACACAGAACTTCTGACCTGGAAGACAAGACAATAGAAATTGATCAGAAGCCAAAAATTTAATTAAGTTCAAAAAGTCAAGTGAACAACATGACAAACTGCAGGATACTCTAAAATGACCAAACATCTAGATCATGTTTATACCAGAAGGAGAGGAAATCCAAGCTGGAGGCATAGAGAATATATTCAACAAAATTATTGAAGAAGATTTTCTGAATATTTCAAAAGAGAGGCCCATTAAGATACAATAAGCCACAGAACACCAAACAGACAGGACCAAAGAGGAAATTCTCCAAGGCACATAATAGATACAACTCTTAACAATGAAAACAAAGAGAAAGTGTTAGAAGCAGCAAGAGATTATCCACAGAATGGGAGAAAATATTTGTTAGGTGTCCACATGACAGAGGCCTAATTTCTAGAATATGCAAAGTATTCAAAAACCTAAATAATGAAAAGTCAAATAACTCATTCACAAAATGGGGCAGAGAACTGGACAGGCAGTTCTCAGAGGAAGAAATACAAATGGCAAACACTCACTTAAGAAAATATTCATCATCCCTAATCATGAGGAAAATGCAAATTAAAACAACTGTGAGATTCCACCTTACCCCAGTAATATAGCAAACATTAAAAAATTAGATAAAAGATAAATGCTGGCAAGGATGTGGAGAAATAGGAACTCTCATCCTATGTTGGTGGGAATGTAAGATGGTACAACCATTTTGAAAAGCAATTTGGAGACTCCTAAAAAGGTTGACTAGAGTTACCAACTGACCCAGTTATTCCTTACTGGGCATTTATCCTAAAAGCTCTATGCCTCAGTTCAGAGAGATTTCCTCAACCATTTTTATAGCTGCTCAATTCATAATAGTTGACAGCTGGAATCAACAAAGATGTCCATCATTGGACAAATGGATAACAAAGTTTTGGAATATGAACATGATGGAATTCTACACAGCAGTAAGGAAAAATGACAAAATGAAATTTGGAGAAAAATGGTCAAACCTGGAACAGATCATTCTTAGGGAACTCACCCATTCACAGAAAGATAATCATCACATAGTCTCACTCATCTATGGCTTCTAACCTGAATCTGCCCGAGATGCTGACATACCTAATAAGCATCTCAAGGACTGGACAATAGGGTGGTTGGGGTGGGTGAGGAGGGTAAGGGTGGAGTCGGGGGACACAAAACTGGACCCAAATAGCAATGGTACCATAAAATTCTACATCCTAAAAGACAGATTAAATGCTTGAAACTTCACCCAGTCCTTAGATGGAACACCTGAATCACAAGGCCCTGGGGAGGATATGATGAAAACTGACCTTAATCTTCTCCTGTTTCTCTCTCTCTCTCTCTCTCTCTCTCCCTCTCTCTTGTCTTTATCTCTTCCATACTACCTACCTTTTTGTTCCTTCTTTTCTTAGGCGCTGACCTGCAACTCCTAGTACCTGCATGTCACTAACTTCCACAATGAGCTGTTATTCAGAGATTTACATGGTTTCTCAAAAGAAGACAGATTTCTCAGAGTACTTGGTGGCTCACCAAAAGTTAGTGGTAAGATTCTACTGCTGAAGACACCATATATTGATGATACAGAACATGGAGTGACCTGGCTGGAATCTGGAAGAGAGTCAGTCCCCATATAGTTAGCTTGTCTAGTGCCAGAAGGTGCTACCTGAGTTACTGGGAGAAAACAAACAAAATCTGTCCAAGCAACTCATGGTCTAAGCTACTCAGCAGCAACAACCTGACACGATGCTCACACAAGGGCAATAGTGGTGCACAGATGTGAGTGGAACCAACTGCTCTTAATTTGGCTAACTGATCTGCTCAGTGGAACTGAACCCATAGCTGGAGCTGGGAAACAAGTCAGAACCATATCCAAAAATGAGCCTCTCCCCATTATCAAGCTCCTGCCAACTGTGGGTTGCACAAAGGCTTACACTTATTAAATTCTCTATAAAAAAAAATGGTTACCCCATTTATCTGGTGCTAACTTTACTCTCTGTTGGAGAACTTACTTTTCTTTTTCAGATAGACACAGATCCTAAGGGGAGAACCAGCCCATCATACCTCAAAAGGGCTCCCACTGAAACTAAGAGTAATTGGGGAAATAAGCAAAAGCCCCGCTTTCTTGATGAACCTGGTACAAGCAAAAGGGTGAAGGAGATAGACAAAGATAACAATCATCTCCTACCATAACAGATATCCAAGGACACAGAGGCTCCCATGACCTCATCACTGAAGCAGACCTAAAATGAACTCAAAATGGCTCAGGGAAATTTGCAGAAGAGGGGTCAGAAAGAATGTTAGAACCATGTGTAGAGTCATTATGCACAGAGACATTGCCTCTTACCCATAATTGATGACTAACTCCACAATGTGTGACCCATGCTCCCCAATGAGTAGGGTTCCTGCAGAGCGGGAGGGCATGGAGGAGACTAACAATGGTACAAACATAATTGTACACACTGTGTACATAACAGCAACAACAATAACAAAAAACATCAAAAGAGAAACAACTCAATACATACAAAGGCAATGCCATCAGAATTATATCATATTTCATAGTGGAAACCCTGAAAACCAGACAGGCCTAGAATGGAACACGAAAACACTATAGCTTCCAACCCAATCTACTTTCTCCAGCAAAAGTATCCCTGATAGTGGATGGGGAAAGGAAAACTTTCTATGAAAATGTCAAATTTATGATTGTATGAACACAAAGCCAAACATACAGTGAAAACTTCAAGGAATACTCCACACCGAACAGTCAAACAAATAATCTCAAGAGCTAACAAGAAGAAGATCACAATAACCAAAAATAGACCAGGCTCGACACAGTACAAACCACAAGAAAGCATCCATACCTATAAAATACCACACCATGGTAGGGATTAATTCAAACCTCAGAATGATAACCTTAAATATTAATGGTATTAAATATTAATGGTATTAACTAACGCTTCAAAAGACACAAGTTATTATGATGGATCAAAGAAATGGACCCTTATATTTGCTGTCTTCAACAAACCCAACTCAACACTGAAAATAGACACCTCCTCAGGATGAAAGGATGGAAAAATGATATTCCAAGACAATGGAAAGAGAAAATAAGTGGGTGTTACTATATCTGATAAAATAGACTTCAAACCAAATGTAATAAGAAAAAGGACAAAGAAGGCTGTTGTGCCACGACCCCTGACCAGGAGCCAAGACCCCCGGTCACCCAGGCGTCACCTAGAGGACCGCCACAGAAGCCGAGACACTCGAATGTAAAAGCAACAGGTTTCTTTTTATGTCAAGCTTAAGCAGGGACTCAATACACACAGACTGACGCAGCGGGAGTGGGAGAGATCCTCGACCTTCTAAAAGTAGGGGTTTATAAAGGAAAAGAGTTGGAAGGGGGCAAAAGGGTTATATCACATAGCATCTTTTAAAATGATTGGTTCCAAGAAGGCGCACGCGGGAACATTTCTAGTTGCTCATCTCTGGTCAGCAGACTGCTTGCAGATCCTATCTTTTGCAAGGGGCTGGAGTCCCCCAGAGCTAAGTATTTCTGGAATGTCCTGTTGAGCAAGCAAGCATGAGTTTCAGAAGCAAAGGTCAGCACTTTAATCAGTTAGTTCCTTATCTGAGCCGAGCCCGGGATCCTCCTTTGCTCACAATGGTTTGTCCTACAATGGCACTGTCATTGTTTAATTAGTTACGTGTTATTTCTTTCTGGTCTCTCATTTCCCCCTCTCTATGTGTCTTGAGGAGCCTATCTAGGGTCCCTATTTGATTGTTTAAATATTTCCTGTATCTATATTGGTTGTCACTGGTTGGTAGGAGTAATTTCTTTGTACCATCAATTGGATGGTGCCTAGCTGTTGTTTCATAAACTGTACCAGCTTATTTAAAATACAGGGGCCAAAAGTAAGCAATAGAAGCAGGATGAGTAGGGGTCCTAGGAGGGTGGATATCAAGGTAGTGAACCAGGGGGAGCGAATGAACCATGATTCAAACCATCCTTCTTGAAGTATGCGTTCACGTTGCCGCTTCTCTAATCCCTCCCTTATTTTAGTCATTGATTTTTTAATTACCCCAGAATGATCAACATAGTAGCAACATTCTTCTCCTAAAGCTTGACATAGTCCCCCTTGTTGTAGAAGGAGTAATTCTAAACCCCTTCTATTTTGAAGAACTACCTCCGCTAGGGAAGTAAGTGACTCTTGTAAATGGGAGATTGACTTTTCTAATTCTTGGATGTCTGAGTCTATTGCTATTCTGAGGTCAGTGTACTGTTGGTTCTGAGTCACTATGGAAGCTATTCCCGTTCCTGCTCCTGCAAGTCCCAAACCTAGTAGTAAACTAACAGTTATGGTGGTAATCGGCTCTCTCTTTGTTCTGATTAAGTCTACACCCAGATAGCGTTTCATTTCTTCAGCTGAGTAGTAGGTTATTTTAGGGATTAATCGTACCTGAACACAGGAATCCTCAACAGTGGTTAGCACGGCTGCATTAATGCAGGGTGTGAGCCCTGTATTGCAAACCCACCAAGAGTCGTCAGAGGGAATAAGATAGGAGGAAGAGGCATTGAGAAAAATGGTCTGATCACATAAAGGAGAGGGAATTGACTTAGATTGGGCACCAGTGACACATAGTCCTTGTCCGGATACCTGTTGGAGGGTAAGTTTTATATTTCTTGGCTGTTGCCATCTGCATTTGTTTATATCTGATGATACATTATATGAATCAGAGACTGTGACCCCTTCATAAAATGGGGGCTTCACATTATAGCATAACCAACAGGATTCGGTGAGATCAGGTCTAGAGGAGTTAAGGAAACGATAGGTAGAGTCTAAGAGTGAGAGAAGAGGGTTGTGTTCTTCTTCTTGCATTAAATCCCTGCTAGGGTTTCTTTCTATGTCTTCTGCAGGCCTCCCTGGAGGTTTTTGTGTTGTCATTTTATAGGCTTGTGATGGGGGGGGGGGATGAGGCTTTGAAGGAGGTAGGGTCCTGGTGTTATTATGTGTGGCAAGGGGTTTGACTGGTGCGGCTTGAGTTAAAGCCTTATTGGGCCCTATAGCCTGGGGTGGCTGTAGGGGTGTAATTTTTAAGAGAATGGTGAACAGGACTCCATTGTTATATCCTGACAGGTAGAGTCGTAATCCCCAAGTAATCCCTGCATCCCATTTTGTCTCCTTTTTACCTGCTTCAGTAAAGGAAATGACAATGGGATTACATGTAGGTTGCCTCGGGGTACATTGAGTGGCCTTGCTCCTTTGGATCTTAATGAGGCTCGAGGGGGATGGCTTTACCCAAGAACAAGTCCCAGTCTGTTCACATCCCCATGCTTTACAATAAAAATCTGCTTCTCCCCCACATTTTGAGATTTTCCTCCTATCCGTGGGGATTGGACATACATAAAAGCAGGTGCCCTGTAAGGTTTGCATGGCAGTATGAGTTCCACATCCTGGGATTCCTATCCTTCCTTGGTGATGGGGGTCCTGTTTAAAAAGGGCACATAAGTCTAAAGTCAGATTGGGCCACCAAGTTCCGGGGGGATGTGTTTCCCAAGTTTGCATTACCACCTGTTTGGAACTAGGGGTGATGATCTGCCAGAAAATGTTATGTGGGAGATGAGGGTTTCTAGAAGCCCAGCAAACCTGGCTATTAATTAAGCAAACAGTAAGTAACAGTATCAGTACTTGTTTCAATTTGGGTCTTTCCGGTGGAGGCGGAGCTTCAGTGGGTCCTCTGGGTTGGGATGGCTTGTCCATGTGTCTCCAGCTTGCCAGGGAAGCGGCTTTACGTGGGTCCAATGGATCCATGAAGTGATGCCATCTACCTTTATGGCTGTGGGAGTGGTCATCAGCACGATGTAGGGGCCTTTCCATCTGGGTTCTAAGGACTTCCGTTGGTATCTTCTGACGAGTACTTTGTCTCCTGGTTGGAACCTGTGGGGTTTTGGGGGAGCAACAGTCTCATATACAGCCCTTAAATGTGGCCAGATATCTTTGTGAGTGAGCTGTAACGCTTTAAAGAGCGAATTAGGTCCTGGTCATCCATTTGTTCTAGAAGGTCAATTTGGAGGCTTGGGATAATAGGAGGCGGCACTCCAAACATTATCTCAAAAGGGGTCAGACACATATGATATGGGGAGTTCCGAACTCGGAACAAAGCAAAGGGAAGGAGAGACACCCAGTCAGTGCCGGTCTCTAAAGCTAATTTAGTCAAGGTCTCTTTTAGAGTTCTATTCATTCTTTCTACCTGTCCTGAACTCTGAGGGAGATAAGCACAGTGCAACTTCCAATTGGCCCCCAGTGCAGTGGCTATTCCCTGACTTACCTGAGATATGAAAGCTGGTCCGTTGTCTGAACCTAGAGAGATTGGGAAGCCATACCTGGGCAATATCTCTTCTAGTATCTTCTTAGCAACCACCTGCGCAGTCTCTGTTTCTGTAGGGAAGGCTTCTACCCAGCCTGAAAATGTATCTATAAACACTAGGAGATACTTATATGCTGTTTTTCCAGTCCTAATTTCAGTAAAGTCTAATTCCCAATAGGCTCCTGGTCTGGTTCCTCTCAGTCTGGTTCCTGGATTGGAGGGAAGAGCTGTAGCATTAGTCATACAGCAAGGCTGGCAATTAGATACAATTTGCTCAATGATCTGACTGGCATTTTTTATTTTGAGGTGGGAGTTATGCAGTAACTCCTGCATCCGCTTGATTCCTAGATGGGAAGAATGGTGGATCTTTTTTAGAATTCTCTGTCCCAATCTTTGAGGTAGAATCAGGTGGCCATCCTCTGTTTTCCACCAGTCATCAGACTGTTGGGCTCCTTTTAATTGTTTAATCCATGTTAAGTCTTCTGAGGTGTATTTTGGAACGTCTGGAAGTTTTCTGCCTCTGCGGTCTACCAGGACAGGGGCTATCCTAGTTGCCAGGGCCACACGTTTGGCTGTCTGGTCAGCTAAGTTGTTTCCTTGGGGAATTAGTCCGTCCCCTTTTTGGTGTCCTGAACAGTGAATGATAGCCACCTGTGTAGGGCCCCAGAGGGCTTGGAGCAGATCTAGGATCTCTTGCTTGTTTTTAATGGTTTTTCCTTCAGCTGTCAGGAGCCCCCTCTCTCTGTATATTGCTCCATGGACATGTGCCGTAGCAAATGCGTAACGGCTGTCCATACATATGTTTAGTTTTTTATTAGCCCCTAGTTGTAAGGCTTTGGTGAGGGCTATAAGTTCTGCCTTTTGGGCTGATGTGCCTGCTGGAAGAGACTCTGCCCAAATGACATCTGTCCCCGACGTGACTGCGGCCCCTGCGTACCTGTGTCCATCCTGGATGAAGCTGCTGCCATCTGTAAACCAGGTTACTTCAGCGTCTTTGAGGGGGGTGTCCTTGAGATCTGGCCTTACACTGTACACGTGAGCCAGTATCTCCACACAGTCATGGAGAGGCATCTCCAAGTCCGGATCAGGCAACAGAGTGGCGGGGTTCAGAGTAATGGGCGTCTGGAAAGTTATTCTGGCTGGATTCAGGAGCAGAGTCTGATAGTGGACCATGCGGGCGTTGCTGAGCCAGCGGTCCAGCAGTTGCTTTAGCACTCCCTCAATGGCGTGAGGGGTGGCAACTGTAAGGTTTTGTCCCTAAGTCAGCTTGTCTGCATCCTTGACTAGAAGGGCTGTGGCAGCTATAATCCTCAGACATGGGGGCCAACCTGCTGCTACAGTGTCCAGTTTCTTTGACAAGTAGGCAACAGGGCGCCGCCAGGAACCTAAGCTTTGGGCGAGGACTCCCTTTGCTATCCCATTATGTTCATCTATGAAGAGCATAAATGGCTTAGTCACATCAGGGAGGCTTAGGGCCGGGGCTTCTAGAAGGCATAACTTTAAGTCATCAAAAGCTTGTTGGTGATGATCTGTCCATTGGAAAGGCTGGTTTTCCTTGGTGGCTTCATATAGAGGTTTTGCCAGTTCCGCGAATCCAGGGATCCACAGACGGCAGAAGCTTGCTGTGCCAAGGAATTCTCTAACTTGCCTGGGTGAGGTTGGTGTTGGGATCCGGAGAACAGTCTCTTTCTGGGCATCTGACAGCCAGCGTTGCCATCCCGGAGGATGTATCCTAGGTATGTCACCCGCTGCTTGCAGATCTGGGCCTTTTTAGCAGAGGCCCGGTATCCCACATTGCCCAATGTCTGTAGGAGGTCTCTGGTTCCCGCCAGGCATATCTCTTGGCTGACTGCTCCTATTAAAAGATCATCCACATATTGTAACAGAGTAAGTCCTGGGTTACGTACCCGGAAGTTTGAGAGATCTTCATGTAAAGCCTCATCGAAGATTGTAGGAGAGGTTTTGAATCCTTGAGGCAGCCGAGTCCAGGTGAGTTGGCCGTTGATTCCAATGTCTGGATCATGCCATTCAAAAGCAAAGTATGGTTGGATCTGTGGGGCTAAGGGTAGGCTAAAGAACGCATCTTTTAAGTCCAGGACAGTATACCAAATGAGCTGAGGTGTTAGGCTTCCCAACAAAGTATAAGGATTAGGAACTGTTGGGTGGATATCCATTGTTCTTTTATTTACTTCCCTCAGATCCTGGACTGGGCGGTAGTCATTTGAGTTAGGCTTTTTCACTGGTAAGAGGGGAGTGTTCCAAGCTGACTGGACTGGCTTTAGGACCCCCAACTGGAGGAGCCGTCTGATGTGGGGGGTGATCCCCTGTTTGGCCTCCATTGGCATTGGGTATTGTCGTACCCTAACTGTTGTGGCTCCGGGTTTTAGTTCCACCAGTATGGGGGGCCTGTGTTGTGCATATCCCATCCCACCAGTTTCTGCCCAAGCTTGCGGATATTCCATCAACCAGGAAGAATCTAAAAGTTCCCCCTCCTTTGCATGTTTATGGAAAAGCCTGTATTCTTCTGTTAGATTGGTAGTTATAAGAATTTGGGCTATTGTAGCCTTTAATTTGGGTGAAGATCCACCCATGGCAGAAACTTGTGCCCCCTGTTCTGAAAAGGATATCTGGGCTTTCATTTTAGATAACAAGTCACGTCCCAACAATGGATATGGACATTCAGGTATGACCAGGAAGGAGTGGGTCACCTGGTTGGTGCCTAAATTAACAGTCCTCTTAGTTGTCCATTGGTAAGGTTTGGTGCCTGTGGCTCCCTGGACCCAGGTAGTTTTCTTTGTCATGGGCCCCTCTGCTTGTAATAGTACCAAATTTTCTGCCCCAGTGTCCACCATAAAAGTTATTTTCTTCCCCTCCACATCAAGGGTTAGCCTGGGCTCAGAGAGGGGAATTGAGCCCTGTCCCCCTCAGTCACTGTCTTCTTTACTGGCTGCCAGGATATTAGTCCGTTGTTTATTTTTGGGACAATCTCGGACCCAATGTCCTTCCTCCTTACAGTATGCACATTGATTCTTTCTTACCTTAGATTTTGTTCCTTTATTGTCTCCCTTCCAATGGGGTCTCCTCATGCAAGTGGTGTCCTGGGTGGTGATATTTCCAGTGGCAGCCAGAATTTCCTTAAGATCTTGACGATGCTTGGTCTGTTGTAGTTCTAAGATCTTAGTTAAATTTTTTTTCTGTCTCCTTTCTCATTTAATTTCTTTTTCCTCTATGCTTTCTTTTTTATCAAAGACCTTTTCCGCCACTGCTACTAAGTCCCTAATATTTTTCTCTCCTAACCTTTCTAATGACTGTAACTTTTTCTTAATATCAGGGGTGGCCTGATTAATAAAAGCAAACATGACAGTGGTAGTCGCTTCCCCTGACTCAGGCTCATATGTAGTTATCTGCGGAAGGCTTCTTGGAGTCTTTCTAGGTAAGCGGCTGGACTCTCATCTGGTCCCTGTCTGACATCATATACCTTGGGCATATTGGCAGACTTTCTTGCTGCTGCCCTGAGACCCGCTAACAGAGTCCGGTGATAGATCAGGAGTCTCTCCCTACCTTGTGCCATATTGTAGTCCCAGGTGGGGCGGGTAGTCGGGAAACTGCCATTTATTATGTCAGGGTCGGTGGTGGGATCTCCTATAGGCCCTGTAACGAGTTTGTGGGCACTTTCAATGATCCTGCCTCACTCCTCAGTGGTGAACAAAACCTGTAGGAGCTGCTCACAATCATCCCAGGTGGGCTGGTGGGTGAACAGCACAGTTTCCAACAGATTAGTCAGTCCCCTAGGATTCTCAGAGAAGGGAGCATTCTGAGAATGCCAATTGTACAGGTCACTGGTGGCAAAAGGCCAATAGTGAAAGGGCTGATTCCCATCCGCATCAATGAGTCCAGCAGGGCGGAGCGGTAGAGCTACTGTCTGGTCAGGGACTTGTGGGGTAGCTGCCCTCCGACTCCGTGTAGCCTGAGCTGGTCCCTGTGGATTTGGAGGCAGGCTGGCTGGGGCTGGGGCCTCTAATGGAGGTTGGGGAGGATTAGGGTTGGGAGGAGGTACATAGGGGGGAGGGAAGATGTCGATTTCCTCGTTTCCTCCTGTGAGGATGGGGGCCGTCACCTCTGCAGTGGGTTTGGTATCTCTTTTACGGGAGGCAGCCAACACCTGTGAAGTAAGGGGTAGGGTAGGAAGGAAGGGCTTTATCCAAGGAAGAGGTCTTCTATCAAATTTCTCCAGGTCGCAATATAAGGAATTTGGTCAGGGTGTCCACTCCTAGGACGAAAAACAATTTTTTCAACTTCTAATATGGTATTCAGGTGAAAAGTTCCCTCTGGTGGCCATCCTACATTAAAGGTGGGCCACTCAGAGGTACAGAGCATGATTCATTTGCCTTTCTTAACAGCTATTCCGCTGTCTCGGGCGACACTTTTGACATCCTTACAGTGTGCCAGACAGAGTCCTAGAGGAGAAGAAGGTGTCTGTCCCATGTTATAAACGTCCAGGGAAAAGCGTCCGTAGGATCAGGGTGAACGTAACACACAGACATACAAGTACAACACAAACACAGAGGGCCCAATAGAGATTTATGTGCACTTCAGAGCTAAATTCAAATCCGTGATGGCCAAATGAGTCTGTGTCCTTAAGAGACAGCTCAACAATACCAAACACGATACAAATGGGAGCTGGTCTCCCCAAATCCGTGATGGCCAAATGAGTCTGTGTCCTTAAGGGACGGCTCAACAATACCAAACACGGTACGAATGGGAGCTGGTCTCCTCAGTTGGTTGGCTCTGTCCTCCATGACAGGGTCCCTACTCAAATGAGGGGGCAAGACGTCTCAAGCCTCCTCCAGGTCTGCCCTTATGGTGCGTCCACCAGGGACATAAGACCTGTCCAAAATTACAGGACTACAAATGCCATGAATGCAGCTTGCCAGCAAACTGAAAGTAAAAGGGAAGAAAAAGAAAAGGAAAAGGAGTGCTCAGTTACTCACCCGGCCGGTCAGAGAAGAAACCTTCGGGGTCTTGGGTTCGTTGGGGGTCTCTAGGGATCCCGGGCAAGTCCCCAAGATGTTGTGCCACGACCCCTGACCAGGAGCCAAGACCCCCGGTCACCCAGGAGTCACCTAGAGGACCGCCACAGAAGCCGAGACACTCGAATGTAAAAGCAACAGGTTTCTTTTAATGTCAAGCTTAAGCAGGGACTCAATACACACAGACTGACGCAGCAGGAGTGGGAGAGATCCTCGACCTTCTAAAAGTAGGGGTTTATAAAGGAAAAGAGTGGGAAGGGGGCAAAAGGGTTATATCACATAGCATCTTTTAAAATGATTGGTTCCAAGAAGGCGCACATGGGAACATTTCTAGTTGCTCATCTCTGGTCAGCAGACTGCTTGCAGATCCTATCTTTTGCAAGGGGCTGGAGGCCCCCAGAGCTAAGTATTTCTGGAATGTCCTGTTGAGCAAGCGAGCATGAGTTTCAGAAGCAAAGGTCAGCACTTTAATCAGTTAGTTCCTTATCTGAGCCGAGCCCGGGATCCTCCTTTGTTCACAATGGTTTGTCCTACAATGGCAGTGTCATTGTTTAATTAGTTACATGTTATTTCTTTCTGGTCTCTCAAAGGCCACTTCTTACTCATTGTGGTGGTTTGATTCAGGTGTCCCCCCCTAAACTTAGGTGTTCTGAATGCTATGTTCCCAGCTAATGGAGATTTGGGAATTAAAGCCTCCTGGAGGAGTATATTGTTAGGGGTGGGCTTATAGGAATTATAGCCAGCTTCCCCTTTCCAGTGTTTGGCACATTCTCCTGTTGCTATGGTCCACCTTATGTTGGCCAGGGGTGATGTCCACCTTAGGCTCATGTCATCATTTTCCCTGCCATTGTGGGTATTGAGTGTATAAGCCAAAATAAACCCATTTTTCCCACAAGCTGCTCTTGGTCAGTAATGACCAGCAATGAGAAGCTGGCTGGAACACTCATCAAAAGAATGATCCAACATGAACTCATTACAATCATAAATACATACATACATATACCAAACACAGGGGCACCACAGTTTATAAAACAAACTGTCGGGAGCCATTTTGGCTGGACTTGTATCCATAGCCCTGGGCTTCTGGCTGCAGGACATTAGCAAAACTATAGCAGCCTTCCTGCAAGTAAGATTGTGTATCATCAGTGTCAGGAAGCTGTCTGGCAGCAAGGCATTAGCAAAATTATAGCAGCCTACCTGTAAGCAAGATTAGTATCTTCAGCCATTTGGCTGGTCCTTTGTACTGAGAAATGATTGAAATGCAAAAACTCTGTAACAGGAAGGCTTTTTGATAGGAATTTGTAAAGCTCATAAAATCTTTGTCCATGGAAAAACTGTTTGTAAAAAAGATATAAAAAGGAATGCTGTGAAATAAACCATGTCTTCAATCCTGGCTTCAGCCCTGGACTGGAGTCCATGCTTTCACTCTTTCTTCTGTCCTTCCTTAATCCTCACTTCCCATCAGGTTTGAACCCTTTCAGCCAGCAGGCTCTGGCAAGTGGCGCCCGAACGTGTGGCCTGAAGACGGGGATACAGTGAAGGACACCAATGGATTGAAAAGGAGCACACTCGGAAAAAGATAAAAGGGAGTGGTGAGTAATATAAGTAAAAATGGGACAAGGTAGTAGTCATATGCTTTTTGTACATATGCTGAAAAATATGTTGCGTACTCGGGGAACTAAAGTTAGTCTACAACAACTTAGTAACTTTTTGGAATTTATAGAAAAAGTCTGTCCTTGGTTCCCAGAATGAGGAACTATTGATTTAAAAATCTGGCAAAGGGTAGGGACTGAGCTTCAAGATTATTATAATACCCATGGGCCAAGTAAAGTACCAGTGGAAACTTTTAACTTGTGGACTTTAGTTAGAGATCGTTTAGATCCTAGACATGAAAGAGGTAAAGTTAAATCAGGTACAATTAAAGACAAAGGACTGCTTCCCAGCATGGACTTGGAAAATAAAATTAAGCCTTCTGTTTCACCTGAGGAACCAGAGTCTAGATCTAAGCTATTATTTAGAAAAGAAGAATGTTGCCTTGATCATTCAGATTCAGATATGGAAAAAAAAGTAGAGGAGGAGGTGATAGAAGGTCACCAAGAGGAAGACATTCCACCTTTTATAACTTTTACTAAATCTGAGGATGAACAGAAAGAAAAATATTTAGAGGAGATGCAACTTTTGCAAAGTATGGTTAAATCACTGTCTTTACAAGTACAGCAACTTCAGGGAAAGCGTATTCCAGGAAAGATAGTCACTCCCAATCCTTCTGCTGTAACAAAACCTCCCACTATTGCGGTAGTGTCAAAACCTGAGGGTGAATTTCATCCTGTATCTTTGGTTCGGCCTTCTGTCTCACCTCTGCAAGCCACTCTTGCAGGAGCAGCACAAAGAGGAGAAGATATGCAGGGATTTGATGTATATCCTGTTTTTGAACAAAAAGATAGTCAAGGGGATAAAGTAAGATCTCATAGCCCTATACCTTTTGAGCGGTTGAAGGAATTAAAAGCAGCTTGCGTGCAATATGGCCCTATAGCTCCTTTCACGCTTACTATCATAGACTCTATGGCATTTGAGGCACTCCCTCCAGGGGACTGGAAACAAGTAGCAAAGGCATATTTGTCAGGAGGAGACTATTTATTGTGGAAAACAGGATATATGGAGAACTGTCAGGCTATTGCTGAGGTGAATTAGGCTCAGGGGGTACCTATTACTTTTGATATGCTGGCAGGAGAGGGACCATATCGGGAACTTGAGAATCGATTGAAGTTTGATGTCGGTGTTTATGCTCAGGTTAATGCACAAGCTAAAAAGGCTTGGCGTAAACTTCCATCCATTGGGAGGGGGACTGAAGATTTGTCAAAAATTAGGCAAGGATTTGGTGAATTATATTAAAACTTTGTGGATAGATTATTACAGGCTGGGAGATTCTGAAGCAGGACTTGCACTTGTAAAACTATTAGCCTATGAGAATGCTAACTCTGCTTGTCAAGTGGCCTTGAGGCCATTTAGGAGAAAGGGGAACATAACTGATTATATTAGTCTATGTTCTGACATAGGTCCATCCTATACACAAGGGCTAGCCTTGGCTGCCGCCCTTCAAGGGAAGTCAGTAAAGGAGGTTCTTTTTCAGCAACAAAAAGGTAATAAGAGAAAACTTAATGCTCCCCCAGGGAGTTGTTTTGGATGTGGTAAAATGGGACATCAGGTGAAACAATGTCCTCAGAAGCAAAAGAATGATTCACCCAGAAAAGAACCAGAGTTATGTCCAAAATGTAAAAGAGGCAAACACTGGGCCAATGAATGTAAATCTAAATATGATCATATGGGGAATCTTCTCCCGCAGGGAAATGGGAGGAGGGGCCAGCTCCAGGCCCCGCAACAATGTTATGGAGTGCTACAGAACTTTATCCCCCAGCAAAACAATCCATTCAGGACCTCTGCAGAGCAACCCCAGGCAGCACAGGACTGGACCTCAGTTCCGCCACCTATACAGTATTAGCACCAGAGATGGGAATGCAGGCCTTACCAACAGGTGTTTATGGGCCATTGCCTAAAGGATCTGTTGGGCTACTGTTAGGGAGAAGTAGCTCTACCATGAAAGGAATTTTAAAAGCACCTGGAGTGATTGATTCTGATTACGAAGGGGAAATTAAAGTTACGATGCATTCACCTAGAGGAATATCAGTAATCAATAAGGGACAGTGATTAGCACAATTAATATTGCTCCCCCAATTGCAAACTAAGAATGCTAGTAAAAGGGACAAAAGAGGTGATGCAAGTTTTGGTTCTTCAGATGCTTACTGGATCCAGGCCATTGGATCACAGAGACCAAAATTAACTTTGTATGTTAATGAAAGAAAGTTCCAGGGTTTATTAGATACTGGAGCTATGGATACAAGTCCAGCCAAAATGGCTCCCGACAACAAACCCTACTTCACACACACACACAAAGAAATAAACACCAACACCATCATATTAATCCCTTCAATAAAGTGGAAAGACACAACATCAATGTATGAAAACCAGTAGCTTTTCTGTATGCAAATGACAAATATACAGAGAAAGAAATCAGTGAGGCTATCCCATTTTCAGTAACAACAAAAAAATTAAATACCTGGAAATATCACTAACCAAGGATGTAAAAGCCCTATATAATGAAAACATAAAGAAACTCAAGAAAGAAATTGAGCAGGACTTGAGCAGGTGGAATGTCCACATATGCTCCTGGATAGGTAGAATTAATATTGTGAAAATGGCAACTCTACCAAAAGCAATACACAGATTTAACACAATACCAATAAAAATACCAGCATCATTCTTTACAGAGATTGAACAAATGACCTTAAAATTCATATGCTCAGCAAAAAAATACACTTCTGGAAGCATCGCCATATCAGATCTAAAGCTATATTCCAAAGCCATAGTAACAAAAACAGCACAGTACTGGAATAAAAACAGAACCATAGACCAATGGAACAGAATTGAAGTCCCAGAACTTAGGTCAAGTAACTATAGCTACTTGATCTTTAACAAAGGTGCCAATAATGTAGGCTGGAGAAAAGATAGCATCTTCAACAAATGGTGTTTGACCCATTGGATGACTGTATAAAAAAAATGAAATTAGACCCACTTATTTCACCATATACAAAAAATCAAATCCAGATGATTAAATACCTCAAAATAAAACCTTAAACTCTTCAACTACTAGAAGAAAAATTAGAAGGCATAATCCATGATAAAAGGTTGGGGAAAGACTTCTTGAATAAAACCATAGTAGCCCAGGAAATTAAACAATCACTCAATCAATGGGATCTCATGAAGCTAAGATGCTTTTTTGTTGTTGTTGTTTCTTGAGTTAAGATTTCACTCTAGCCAAGGCTGAGCTGAAATTCACTATGTAGTCTCAGGTGGCCTCAAACTAATTGTGATCCTCCTATCTCTGCCTCCTGAGTGCTGGGATTAAAGACATGTGCCACTACGTCTGGCTTAAAATGTTTTTGCACAAACAAACATATCATAAACAAAGCCAATAAATTACCCACTGAATAGGAGAAAATCTTCACCAGCTGCACACTTCCATAAGCCTAGTAACTAGAATCTACAAATAAATGAAAAAAAAAAAGTAAACAATAAAAAGTCAAAAATCCACTTCAAAAGTGGGGCAGAGAACTGAAAAGGAAGTTTTCAGAGGAACTAATGGCTAATTCCCACTTAACAAGATGTTCAACATCCCTAACCATCAGGGAAATGCAAATTAAAACAACTTTGAGATTCCACCTTACCACAGTAAAGATACCAAACATTAAAAAATAAAATGACAGTAAATGTTGGTGAGGGGGTGAAGAAATAGGAACACTCATTCACTGTTGGTGAGAATGTAATATGATACAACCATTATGGAAATCAATATGGAGACTTGTGAAAATGATGGATATAGAGTTACCAATGGTCCCTGTTATTCCCTTACTGGGCATTTACCCTAAGAACTCCACCCATCAGTTCAGAGATATTTTCCCAACCATGTTTATAGCTGCTCAGTTCATAATAGCTAAGAATTGGAAGTATCCATCATTGGATGAATGGATAACCAAGATGCAATATATATACAGGGTGGAATTCTACTCAGCAGTAAGAAAAATGTGACACAATGAATCTGTAGGAACATGGGTGAACCTGGAAAATATCATACTAAGTGAACTCACACAATCACAAAAAGACATTCATCACATGGTCTCACTCATCTGTGTTTCCTAACCTGCATCAGCCGGAGTTGCTGACATCCCTGAATTGCATCTCAAGGCTTGGGCAATAGGGAGAAGAGGGTTGGGGGGAAGGGGACGGGTGGGGGGACACAAAAGTGAGTGCAAAATGAACTGTTATCAAAGAACCACATATTCTGGAAGTTAGTCTAAAATGTGGAACCCTCAAGAGGATCTTTGGGGAAGCACCTGATTCGAAGAGCCCTGGAGAGTGTTCAATGATGCCTAACCTTAAATTTCTCCTGTTTTTCTCTCTCACTCTCTTTTCTCTTACTTTTTCTTTCTACTTTTCTCTTGATGCTGGCCTGTAATTCCCTGTACCAGGACATGGTTATCATCCACAATGAACTGTTGATCAGAGAGACCTACAAGATCTTCCAAAACAAAACAGACAAACTTCTGTTAGAGCACTTGATTACTTACCAGAGGTAAATGGTAAGACTCTACTGCTGAAAATACCATATGCCATGGAGAGACCTGGTTGGAATCTGGAAGAGAGAGTCCTTAGGTAGCACATCTAGTGCTGGAAGGTTCTACATGGGTTACCAGGGGAAACTCAAGATCTAACTCAAGATATAAGCTATTCAGAAGCAAACAACCTGACATGATGGTCACAAAAGTGAAATAGTGGTAAACAGACATGATGGGTAATATGCTGCTCTTGGATTGGCTAACAGATCCATTCAGTGGAAAGGAAACCATATCAGGAACTGGGAAACAAGTCAGAATCATATCCAGATAACAATTTTGCTTTCCTATGTCTAGCTCCCACTAATCTTGAGCTATAAGAGGGTCTACACCCTTTAAATTCTCTCTCAATTAATAGTGGTTATGCCATTTAACCTGTGATAACTTCACTCTCTGTTGTAGAATCTGCTTTTCATTTTCAGATGGGAGCTGGTCCTGAGGAGATAAGTCACCCAACACAGTTTACCTGGGCCATAGCTGAAACCACAGAAAAAATGGGGAAATGAGCCAGAGTGCTGCTTTCTCAGTGAACCTAATGTCAGCTCAAGGGTGAAGGAGATAGACATGAGGACACTCAACACCTATCAAAGTAGAGATCCTGAGGCTGCTAACAGTCCATAACTGAAGTAGACTTAAAATGCTCCCAATATGTCTCAGGGAATTTCGTGTAAAAGGGGATGGAAATATTGTTAGAGCCATAAGTTGGGACATTATTCATAGAGACATTACCTCTTCCCCATAAATGATGGCTGCCCCCACAATGCATGACCTACAATCCCCATGGGGATGACCTGTATCCCCAATGGGGAGAGTCTGTACAGAAAAGGGGCAGGGATGAGAGAAAGGATGGTACCAACATGTGTTGTTTACATACTATGTATGCCCATATCTAATAAAAATTAAAGACAATAAATCAATTGGGCTATTAAATTTTTCCTGTGAAATATGGAAAAGTATTTTCTTATGTAGTGACAAAACAATATGCACTTGATGAGCATAATGAAAGAAAATATAAATGACAGCAAAATAAAGGCCTTAAAATTAGGCAAGAGTAGAAAAATTCAGACTTTACTAAATCTTTCAAAAGCTAGAACAACACTAATAAATTTTAAATATATAGCTAGTTGTAGTAATAACTACTATATGGCATTACAGATCTAATGAATTGTTTGGATTTCCTTAAAGAGAGGAGAGGTTATATTAAAATGAAACTGAGATGCAGTTCTGCATTGTGATATAGCAAACATGTAGAGCAGAGTAGAAAAAAAAATGTTAAAATGAATGGATACACAATGTGGCCATGATATTCATGGCTTGACAGTAGCTGACTGCACCTACACAAGACAATACCTACACAAGGAATGGAAAAATGAAGACATAATAATAGAGCCAGGAATCAATGGAAAGAAAAAGGAATTCAGTGGAAAGGGGAAAGGAGAAGGGAGACAAAAGGGAATGGTGGGAGGGATATTTATCATGGTATATTGTGCTTATGTATGGAGTTTGTCAAAACAGTTTACATTGCCATTTGGGTCTAGATTTGTTTTCCACCCCTCTGTTGCACTCCCCTCCCTCCCTACCCATCCTATTGTCTAGTCCACAAGATGCTTGCTGGGTATGTAAGGCAACTTGGGTAGATTCAGACTAGGTGCTGTAGATGTCTTTTACATGGGTGTTGTGGATCCAACATCAGATCCTTGTGCAATGCATTTAACTGACTGAACCATCTCCCCACCCCCAATTCAAATAATTTTAATGAATAATTTCAGTTTCCACTGCATCTATGATTTAGTTGACATACAGATCCACAAAATACTATTCAGACAAAAACCTGTACTTCAAAATGATTAGAAAAGAAAAAAAAATTATTAAAGTTAAGAATTATTTATCATATTTTGAGCAATAGCAAAGAATTTTTCTTCCCATTAGTGAAGAATTACAATGTCCATGATGAAGTGGGGATCAGTGTCATTGCTTCAATAAAAAACTTCCTAATAAAAGGTAAGTTTGTACATAGCATAGATGGCTGTATTCACTGATCAGTACGTTACTAGAAAGCTAGACACTAGTACGATTTCAGTCAAAGCTAGTTAAACACAGGCAGACACTGCTAAAGATCCAGTTCCTCAAAGACTAGGAAGTCCTCACATAAAGACAGTATGATGTTTGCAGACAGCAATCGAAGAAATTGTCTAATCTACTGCATCTCTCTTCAGTTCTACTACTTAATTACCATATGTGGCAATGGCATAAAATATTTCATTTTAATCATATAAACAAATCTGTTCCAACTAGACCTTCCCTCCCTGTTATGTGACATTAAATTCACTATTAATATTTTTTTCTAACAAAATGTACATTTTGATGCTCAATTTTTGGCTGTTGGATTTAAAATAAACAATGAAATGAAATAAACTGGAAAATTTGGTCACATGATAACATTTGTGTATATCAGGTATACAAAAGAGAATATGCAGTTTTGCTCAAAGTAATGTTTGAAAAAGGCTTATGTGCAAACTTCACCCTCTCTATGCATGCTTGCTAATTGGAAATGGAGTTTATGCTGCTTTGGATAAGGTCATGTTATGTGATCCAAACAGTATGGCAAATCACACTTAAAAAAACAAAAACCAACCTGCTTTCTAAGACAAGAATAATTTGCAGTTAATAATAGAAGGGGAAAGGCTAGTCCTCTCAGTTACCATTGACTTCATCTAGGACAAAAAGGAAAGCACTTCAGCTGTGATGAGCTACTTGCTTTCTTCCTGATCATGGTTTCATTCTATCTTGTTGATGGAATCATCATTACCAACATAATTGACGCTAATTTGATTTGTCTGTGTATCTGCTCAATAAACACAGCATTATGTCCACTTCCATATTGCTGTTGAGTACTTGAGAAAGCCAGAGCGACTCCTACTTAATTGTCTTTGGTTGATTCAGTTCTCAGCAAATCTCAGTTTGAAAAATAAAATGATATTACTCCTTGATTAAGTCAAATGATAATGGAAATGGATAGCTTTGAACTGTTTGTGTGCTTTCTTTTTTGGTGTGGTTGTTTCCTTCTGTAGGTCAATGAAGTTAACGTACATTTTTATACTTCTTTAAATAGTGCTACTAGAAAGCCATACTTATTTGAAACAAAATTTTCTATTCTAACTCATTGCCCATTGACTTGTAGGACCTGGAATTTGGTAAAGGTTGAATGAACTAATTTGTGTTTATGTTAACATGGAATTAATGGAGAAATGATGTGCATAATCCTATCAGTAATCTGTACACTCTAGAATTTGGAGGTAGTTCAACTTCATTTAGTAAGGATGAGACAAAACCATATTTCCAAGAAAAAAAAATCTCTAAATTCTCCAGGTTTGAAAATATTGGTCAGCTTTGTAGTACATTCTCTAATGCACAACATTGATCATATTTATTAATGTTAGTTTTGGAATTAAAGTAGAAGGGACAAAATGACAAAGACAGTAATGGTATATGTGGTAATTTGATTCAGGTGTTTCCCGTGACCTTAGGTGTTCTGAATGCTATGTTCCCAGCTGATGAATATTTGGGGAATTAATGCCTCTTGTAGCCAGTGTACTGTTGGGGGCAGATTTATGAGTATTATAGCCAGATGCCCCATGCTAGTATTTGGCACACTCTCCTGTTGCTGTTGTCCACCTGATTTTGGTGAAGAGGTGATGTCCACCCTCTGCACATGCCATCCTTTTCCCCTGCCATCATGGAGCTTCCCCCTTAAGTTTGTAAGCCAAAATAAACCCCTTTTTGTCCCACAAGCTGCTCTTGGTCAGGTTATTTTTGCCAGCAATGTAAACCTGACTGCAACAATTTCCCAAATCCCTTCTATATTTCATAGGCATTTCCCTATGAAAACTTATGTAAATCGAGTTCTCTTTTAGAATATGGTATTTGACAGATTTAAAGTGACCACTGGGATAACTCAAAAGTCACCATGGTGCTGGAGGTCCATTGCAGAAGGTGTGACAGAAAGAATGTAAGAGCCAAAGAAGGATAGGACGGCTTACAGTGCATGCTCCAGACACAAAGGGGCCTGAATATTCATGGTCATGCAGTGCCTGACACTATCTACACAAGACCTTACAATAGAAGGAAAAGATGAAATCACAATAAAAGAGAGACTAAAAAGGGGAAGAGATTTGATTGAGGGTGGATTGGGGGGGGTTGGGGAGGGAATTATCATAGTTTATTGTCTATAATTAAGAAAGTTGTCAATAAGATGTTTTAAAAAATACACTTATCTATCATGTGCTATGCATATTATAATTTCTAATAAAAATATCCTAAGATTGCCAATTACTGGAGTTTATAGGGTTATATCCAGGGCCCTGGCAGCCCTAACAAGTGTGGGTGACTACCTGTCCTTAATAGGCCCAATTAAAGAGAAATAATAGTGATAAGTAGAGAAAGGTTTATTCCATATGGGCACACTGGGAAATTTTTTTTTTTAAAGTAAAAGGTCCAGTTGCCCCTGCTCCAACACACAGTCCGTCCACAGAGCATCAACATGAGGTCTGGTTTGAAAAAAGATAGGAATTGTGTGTAATTCAGCAGTACAGGGACTGTTCCACCCTGTTTGATCATTTATGGAAAATACACTATTGCCTCCCGTGATTGTCTTGCCATCTCAGTAATGTGTGAAATCTCTTTCCAGGACACAAGCTATCTTCTGGATGACACCAGGGCCACAAATATCCCCTTCCCCACATGAGATTCTTGGGAAAGCTTCAATTCCTTTAGGTCCATTGTCTCAGTTTTCTGAAAGCCAAAGGAAGGGGCACATGTGTTTCTCTGAAGGATATTTTTGATCTTTCCATGATCATTTCAATATTAGAAAATATTTAACAATGACATTTGTAGGATGATAGGTTTTCAGAGTACATGACAACCAACTGTTCTTTCCTCTTTCTTACTCTATTTTTTTCTTTCTTTATTTAACAGTGTCTCACTATGTAACTCAGCCCAGGCTATTGTCAATCTCAGTCTTTTTCTTCCTTACTCTCTTAAGTGTTGGGATTATAAGGTAATGACCATCACACTCAGTTCAGTAGATGATTTCTAATCATATTATTTTCTTCCAGATTTGTAAAGTTGGTTCTAATACCTTTAACTTTAAGGAAAATGTTTCTCCTAATTATAATTGTTACCCTCTTGTACTAACCATTTAAACTTCAGACAACCTTAGGTGACTTGTGCCCCAGGATCACCTTCAGGTTATATGTCAGCTCGGCTGTGTATTACAGTTTCTAAACTCAACCAAATCCCTTCCTACTAGTTCATGAGATTACACAGTTCAGGGTGACTTTTCACTTGTTAGGATAGAGAAAGGTTATTGGAAATGAGACTGAAATGTATTAAATATCACTGTCTTTAACTTCATGGCAAGAACATACCAAAGGAGGCTGTCTTTGTACAGTCTTAACCTATAAGCAACCCAATATCATCTTATGTGAACAAATTGACACTCAAAATTGGCCACATCAGTAATTCAGTGACCTAAGATGAAAGACATAACAAAACAATAAGGAATATATGGTCATTCATGTATTCATTCATTCAGTCCATCAGTCATGTTTGCATGTTAAGTGATTTGGATGACTTGTAAACAAAAGATACTCTGGGCTTTTTGTTATTAAATTTTGTCTGCTTTGAGGTGTCACATGAGCAGATATAACCTAATGTGCATGAACTACACAGCAGATCTCTTTTGCACTTGGTCTATGAAGTGGAAATAATTTTAAACAAACAACAACCACACCTTCAAAGAAACAGAGGGTAAGTGAATAGAGAAAAGACACACATGTACTTTGCACAACACATCGACAGGGATGGGAGCTGAAAGAGAGGGGTCTTCATCAAAAAGAAGTAAAATATATTTGGAGAAAATTTTATAGAAACTAAAATTGTAAAGAAAAGAGAAGGCTGGAGAGATGGCTTAGCAGTTAAGCACTTGCCTGTGAAGCCTAAGGACCCCGGTTCGAAGCTCAATTCCCCAGGACCCATGTTAGCCAGATGCAGGAGGGGGTGCACATACCTGGAGTTCGTTTGCAGTGGCTGGAGGCCCTGGCACACCCATTCTCTCTCTATATATATATCTTCCTCTCTCTCTCTCTCTCTCTCTCTCTCTCTCTCTCTCTCTCTTTCTCTCTCTCTCTCTCTTTCTCTCTGTCACTCTCAAATAAATAAATAAAAATGAACAAAATAATTTAAAAGAAAAGAGATGAGAGACTAGTAGAGTGTCAGTTGTAAAATGTTGATGCTACAGATGCTTTTGCTGTAGAAATAAGTCAAAAATATGATTTGGGTTCTTTTTTGGATGCATGGCAGTTTTTCATCTTACACTGTCTCAAAACATAGTGAAATATATAAAAGTTCTGTCTAATATTAAGTTCATTAATTAATACCAAATTAATCAGGTAGAAGTTTATAAAAGACAGGGTAAATATGGGGAAAGTCAGGTTCACAAGCTGACTAATGATATTTTCACAATTTATCGATTCACAATTTAAGATTCCTAAAGTAGTGATGCAGTTATTTTTAGAGGCATATAAATGAATGATTCTTCTATAATTATTGTCATCTAGATGAATAGTTTATATGCCTGCAGCTCCTTGAAGTTTGACTTTGAGAGAGAAATCGTGTCTTACTTATTTATACTTCTCTTGGAACTTCATGTAGGTTTTGTGGAATGTAGCTCCTTATCAAGTGGCACAGTTAATAACTGTCAACACTAGTTCACAGTACATGACTCCAACAACCCTCTGGGCCTCAACATGGGACAAAAAGACAGAAGGTAAGTACAGGCTCTGCTACTGTGTTCAACAGTTTCACCTCAATCACCACAAGAAAAACATCACAAATCTTTCAGGATCCCTCCAGGCAATGGTGCTGATGGATCCAACTTGAGGCACAGTATCGATCTGCACTTAACAAAAAGACAAGACTAGAAGGAGTTGGAGAAACAACAGTGATTTTTTTTATTATTATTATTTGCAACATATTTTGTCTGGATACATCATGAGTTTGTACTCTCTTTTCCCTTGTTCCTGCCCCATTCCACTGGGGACACTCTTCAGTGGGATTGCAGGTATTCCCTATGGTTATATGCTGTGGCACGGCACCTGTAGTCAATTATTTTGTGGGGTAAGAAATGCTTCTGGGCATGATGTCTCCATCTGTGTCCCTTATAATCTATCTGCTTCCTCTTCTGCAAAATTCCCTGAGCTGTGGTGGGTAGATTTTAAGTCTACTTCAGTGGTGAGCTCTTAGAAACCTATCGATCTCTGCTCTGGTAAGAGTTTTGTATCCTCAGGGTCTATCTCCTTTACTCTGGCACTAATTATCAGGTTCAGCAAGAAGTACTCTGCCTTATTTCCCCAAAACGTCTGTGGTTTCAGCTGTGGCTTGGCTGATGTACAAGGGGTAGTTTATCTCCTTGAGTCTCACTGAAATAGTGAAGAGTGAAGGCAGCATAATTTTAATGAGATAAGCATCATTAATATAGGGAAAATTTGGTGTATGTAACCCATCTTTTAGCTGAAGACTAGTGAAAGCTTGACACTGGATAGCATAATCTTTGTCTCCATAGGATCCTGTTCTGGTTCCTAATTCCAGATATGGGTTCCTTGAAACTGAGTGGATCTCTTAGCAATCAGAAAGCTATTGGTTAGTCACTGAAGCTCTGTGCCACTATTGCAGTGGTGTATTCTTATTGCCAGAGTTGCTTAGACCTCTGGTTGCTTAGATGGTTGTTGGTAACTTTACCCCAGTAGCTCATGTAGTACATTCCAGCACTATACCAGTTAACTGGGTACTGGCTCTCTTCCAGATTCCAGTCAGGTCTCTCCATACAATGTGTTGGCAAAATGAAGTGTCTTCTGCAGCAGGGTCTTACCTTTTGTCTGAGGCCAGTAATCAAGTGCTTTGACAGAAACTGTCTTGCTTTGAGGACTTTGTGAGACTCTCTGATCAACAGGTCTTTGTGGGTAGCAACCGATTTCCAGTCCTGAGAGATAACGGTCAGAAAAGGAAATAAAAATAAGCTTAGGCTTCATCCCACCCTCTCCATGCCCTTCTCTTAGTTCGCCCCCCATTACTCCTATTGTGGATTATATCTTTTAGTCTATCTCCAAGGATGAAGGTTTTAATGGTACCAGTTCATTTTGGATTGAGTTTGGCATTTATTTTTCCCCACCTTCCACTTCCCTTTCCCCCAAACCTTCCATTCTTGTCTTGGCCTTGAGCTGCCTATCAGGTATGTCAGCACCTCCACTAGGTCCAGGTTAGGAACTGCAGATAAGTGACATTATACAGCATTTGGTTTTCTGTGATTGTTGTGAGTTCACTGAGTATGATCTGTTCCAGTCTGTCCATTTTTTTCTAAAAAATTAATTGTATCATTTTTCTTACTGTTATGTAGAATTCCATTGTGTAAATATACTACAACTTTGTTATAAATACATCCAATGATGTGCACCTGGCTTGATTCCAGGTCTTAGTTTTAATGTAATGAGCAGCTATAAACATGGTTGGGCAAATATCTCTTTAGTGAAGCATGGAGAATTTAAGAAATAATACCAATAATGGAATAACTGGTCTGTTTTTAGCTCTGTTTGTCCTTTTCCGGAACCTCTATACTGCTTTCCATAGTGGTTGTACAAGTTTATATTACTACCAACAGTGGAAGAGGGTTCCTCTTTCCCCACATCCTCACTAACATTTGCCATTGCTAGATTTTTTTAATGATTGCCATCCTTTCTGGAGTGAAGTAGAATCTCATAGTGGTTTTATTTGCATTTCCCTAAGCAGTAGGGAAACTGATCTTTTTCTTAAATGTGTTATGCCGGGCTCCTTCCCAGGTAGGTAGGTAGTGCTGAGGGAAGGACCAGGCCTGCTGTTTCCTCCCTAGGGGTTGAGAAGAATGATGAGCATGAGCATCGTATGACTCAGAAACCTCTCCTGGCCCCCAGAGAAAAACCACACTGAGTCGGGAGTCTTTTCAATGCAGGAATTCACAGAAACAACTCACTTTATTATGCTGAGCAGTTGCCTATATAATGTTGGGGACAAAGGTGGGGATTTTAGGATGGGGGAGAGGTAAGGGACAATAGTAAACTGTAACTATTGAAATGGCAATTACAATTGCCATGCAGAGGTGGAAGGCCAGAAGTCATTAGACATCTTGCTGAGTCCTAGCTGGCCAGAGACAGGTTGCCAAACTTTAGTTTCAGGAAGTTCCACCTTTCAGAGCCCAACATCTCCCCCTTTTTTTAAAATTCTCACAATTTTTATTAACATTTTCCATAATTATAAAAAATATCCCATGGTAATACCACCCCCCCCCCCGCACTTTCCCCTTTGAAATTCCATTCTTCACCCCTTTTGTTTTTGTAAGAGCATTAGTCACCATGGTCCCTGTCTTAGGTTGTCCCCCTCTAGGGATCTTACCAGTCATTGGGTACCATGTGTTTAGCTTGCTGAGAACCCACTCCATGGCCTGTCTTAGGTTGCCCCCTCTGGGGATCTTACCCATCATTGGTCACACGGAGTGCAGGGGAGGTGGCAGTGGGTCATCTGAGGAACTTAATTCCTGAGTTGCCAGCCTGTGGTAATGTATTGACCTGATGAAGTTTTATTGCCTCTATCCACTGGTGAATAAATTGGGTAATTTTGTTAATTACATAAGGCCCGACACTGAGGATAAGGAGGAGGGGAAGGAGGGGTCCAGGTAGAGGGAGAAGTAAGGGTAAGAAGTCATGTAGGCCCATCCACAGTGGGCTGTCCTGGGGGTTCCACTGTCTCCTCTCCAAGTCTTCCTGAAGCCTCTTAATCTTGTTCTGGATGATTATCAATTTATTGGTGTAAAAGTGGCATTTTTACTGTAAAAACAAACATACACCTCACTTTTCAGCCATTAGTAGGTCTAGTCCTCTCCTGTTTTGTACGACTACCTCAGCCAGGGAATCTAGCTTCCAGGAATGATATCTACTTCTGGTATTGAGGTGGCTGGGCTACAAAGGCCTGTCCAATTGCTGGGCAGAAAGTCATAGGCCATCTCACCTCTGCAAACATAAACCATTCCAGAAGGTGGGCAGCATTGAGCACTGGGCTCAGTGTGTTAAAAGTACAGAAAGAAGGATGAATATATCCCACATCTATACTGGAATTATTAGGGGAAGATGGGGCCCAAATGCCCAAAGGAAACATTGGGAAAAGCTGGATAGGGATGGGGAAGGTGGCTGAGCAGTTTTTTAAGGTCATATGGGCAATTGTACTACAAGCAGCAGGAGAGGCCCAGATGGGAGGCAAAGCCAGCAATCCTCCATAAGGGAGGGAGTTATTTAGTTTAGCAGGGTGAAGGACCAGTTTAGGATTAGTCCTCAGGGGTGGGACACTCCCTAGAGAAGTGATTGTCAGTGTTCCCTTGTTGGGACAAATATATTAGGTCTCTTGCTGGTATGCAAATGGGTCTTTTTCTTTTTATAAAGTCTTCCCATGGACAAAACTTCCATGAGCTTCACATAAGTTTGTATCAAAAAACTCCTTTTTGTTACAGACCTTTTGCATTTTAATTACTTCTTAGTACAAAGGCTGAGAAACAAACAAACCCTTTGATCCCAGCAATATATATATATAACATAAATCTTAAGGAATAGCCAGCTCTTATCAGTAACACTGAATGTGTATAATCTTGTTTACATGTAGGTGTTCAAGTCTTGTTGTTAAATGGCCCAGAGTTATGGATGCAAGGCCAGCCAAATGGTTTTAGACAATTTCCCCTTTTTTATTTATTATTTTTTTTAATGAACTGGGCCCCTCCTGGCCTCAGTGCAGAAAGACTGTGCCTGTCTTAGGTTGTTCTCTACAATATTTAGGCCTTACCCATCACTGGTACATGAATTCCATCATTCATGCCTTGTCTTAGGTTGACCAAACTCAAAAGAATCTTACCCATCTTTGACTACCAGCCTCTGCAGGGCTTTAAGATAATGTCTCAGGAAGCTGGGGTTGGGTCTGTAGCTGTATCCCATGTACTTCTGTATGGATATCTGTAATGGATCTTAAAAGGTATTTGATGAGTATGGGCAGAAAAAGACACAGAATGAGTAAAAGACAAACACCTGTAGCAGCAAAGCTTTCTATACAAGAAGTGAGAGAATTTTATCTAGCAAGGCAGAGTTAAAAGCAGATATTAAGTCATCAGTAGCTTTAGCTGTATCAAAAATAAGATAGTTATTTTATAAAGACAAAATCTCTGAATATAATTGAATCAGATCTAAGGAAATATTATCATTGCACCAAATATCTCTTAAATGTATTTTCCCAATGCTGTTGACTGTTGTATTTTTTAGAAGCAACACAAATCCACCAAAAGTCTACATGACACTCCAAACGAGTTTTAACTTTTAACCTTAGTATACAGAGCGTCTAACAGGTGAAACTGTATCTAGGGTAAGGATCAAGCCGAAGATCTTAAAGAGAGTTACAGTTTGAACTTTCTCAGGAGCTACTTTAAAGCTGTGAGTATGAAGTATAATTAGACATTAAAAGTACAAGCCTAAAGCCAAAAGCCACAGCACACTTCAGGAACTCCTGCTAGGCACACTTTGTATATCTTTAGATTGAAATCTGAAGCCCACCATTACACTTTAAGATAAACAATTGAATATACTGGGGGCCATTTATTTAAATTACCATATTCCACCCCTGGATCCCAATAGATTTATAACTGTCACACATTATAAATTGTTAGAAAAGTTTAAAAATATTTAGGGTAAATAATGGCTTTTTTAGTTGGTCATGTGGAGGTAAGTATTCCCCCTTTTGTTTTTGTAATTGAGACTTAGAGTTTGATTATATCTTTTATAGCCTGGCCCTGGGGAATGCGTGTGGAATGTGAGATTTTCCAGGTCTGGAGAAAATCTACAAAGGCCTTGCTTATGAAGCAGGGGTCATTATCTGTTTCAATTTCATCAGGCAGCCCGAGAGTGGTGAAACATTGAAGTATATGACTAACGGTATGTTTAGATTTTTCCCCGGCATGTACTGATGCACAGTAGGTGTGGGAAAAGGTCAGTGAGCCCAGTCACCACAAGAGGGCAGATTTCTCCCCTGCTCCCACCTGGGTCAGTCCAAGGGGGCCACGTGGCAGTCTCCCAGGAGGTGGATTGTCCACCATTTCCCAGTAGGGGAGGGTTGGGCACCAGCTGCCAAGAGGGGGCCATCTATTTAAATTACCAAATTCTGCCCCTGGCCCCCAGAAGATTTATAACTATTATACATTATACATTGTACTTAGTTTAGTTTTAAATGTCCCCACAGTCTTGACCAATTTAAGATATTAAGATCTGTAAAATTAAACAAGTTATACACTTCTAACATATAAAGGCACAGAGTAAACATTTTTAACTGGTATAAGGAATAGCAAGGAGAGAGTAAAACAATGTCAATGGAATGACCCTAACTTAAAATTAGTCTTAGTGCCTGTGATTTTAAGTTGTTTGAGGTTTTTTAGCTTAAAATTTGAAGTCGCAGCCAGGCATGGTAGTGTACACCTTTAATCCTAGCACTAGAGAGGTAGAGGTAGAAGGATTACCATGAGTTTTAGGCCACCCTGAGGCTCCATATGGAATTCCAGGTCAGCCTGGGCTAGAGTGGAACCATACCTTGAGAAACCAAAACAAACAAACAAACAAAAAAAAAAAAATGTTAAATCTTGTAATCTAATATCTCTAGCTAAGTATATTAGTCTATTACAAATTTAACCTTGATTAAACTTTCTGGGCCTGGGTGGCAGGATGCAGCCAGCCCTTATGCCAGTAGCCTAGATCCAACGAAGTTCCCTGTAGTCTTTCTTTCCTCTTAGAAAGCTAGTAAGCCAAGCCTTGAAGTTTAATGCTGTCTGTACTTAGAATTTTTAAACTTTTATCTGAATAGTCCAAAAAATTTGGCTTACCAGTCCAGACGACACCCTCAGTTGTAATCATCAAGTTTATGCCTATTTCTTTAAAACAAAGGTTAAAAAAGATTACCATCCACATGGCCAGGTTCATCTCAGTTCATCAGACAGCTTTAGGTTTGCTGAGATAAACTTCCAGACCAGGTACAATTATGGAGGAAGGAATATTTAATTGAAGCTTGCAGATCCAGGGGAAGTTCCATAATGGCAGAAAAAGCTGGCCTGCCTTCACAGGCCCAAGCACAGAGAGTGAAAGAGAGAGAGAGAAGCACAAGCCAGTAGAAATATAAAAGCTGCTGATGAACCGAAGGTGAAGGGAAAGAGAAAGGGAACAAAGAGATGTTGACAAGTAAGTACAGGTTATAGAAGCAAAGTTTAGTGCACTAAATATGAAGACTGCTTCATGTCTCGTGAGGGTATGCTCACCTGCACACACCGATTACCTCCTCGACGACTGCCTCTCACGGGGGGCACTAGTCTGCCAGGTTCCCAGAGCTGCACGTTAGGCACCAGATTGCTGGGCTCCTTCCCGGGCAGGTAGGTAGTGCTGAGGGAAGGACCAGGCCTGCTGGTTCCTCCCTAGTGGTTGAGAAGGATGATGAGCGTCGGATGACCCAGACCTTCCCTGGCCACCAGAGAAAAGCCACACTGAGTTGGGAGTCTTTTTGAAGCAGGAACTCGCTTTATTACTCTGAGCAGTTGCCTATATAATGTTGGGGATGAAGGTGGGGATTTTAGGATGTGGGGAGAGGTAAGGGCTATTAGTAAACTGTAACTATTGAAATGGTAATTACAATTGCCACATGGAGGTGGCAGGTCAAAAGCCATTAGGTGTCTTGTTGAGTCCTAGCTGGCCAGAGAGAGGCCACCAAACTTTAGCTAGACTTAGGAAGTTCCACTAGGCCTCACACCTGGGCCTTTCAGAGCCCAACATCTTATCCATTTGTGTTTCCTCCTCTGATAATTCTATTCATTTCTCTGCCCCGTTTTTGGAGTGGGATGTTTGTTTTTTTGGTGTTTACTTTTGTATTTTGTAGATTTTAGATATATAGGCTTCTGTCAGTGTTATAGCTGGAAACCATTTTCTCCCACTAAGTAAGTAATCTGTTGGTTCTACTGATGGTATGTTTGTCTGTGCAAAAGCTTTTTAGCTTCAATAGATCCCATTAGTTGAGCAACTGTTTAGTTTCTTGTGAAGTCTTTCCCATTCCTGTATCATGGAGAGTTCCTCCTATTTTTTCTTCCAATAAAAGAGATTCAGGTTTTATATTAAGATCTTTAATCCACTTGAACTTGAATTTTGTGTATTGTGAGATGAGCAGGTTTAATTTCATTTTTCTACATAAAATATCCAATTTATCCAGCACCATTTGTTGAAGAAGCTTCTTTTCTCCAGTCTACATTATTGGCACCTTTATCAAAGATTCAGTAGCTGTAGTAACTCAGCTAAGATCTGTGTCTTCAATTCTGTCCCATTGGTCTATGTTTCCATTTTTATGCCAGTACTGTGCTGCTTTTGTTACTGCGGCTTTGCAATATAACTTTAGATTGGGTATGGTGATACCTCTGAAGTGTTTGTTTATTGAAGATATGTTTGGATATCTGAGGCCTCCTGCCATTCCATATGAATTCTGAGAGAAATTTTTTCCATCTCTGTGAAGAATAATATTGGAATTTTTATTGGCATTGCATTAAAGTTGTATATTGCTTTTGGTAGAATTACTATTTTCATAATATTAGTTCTACCTATCCAGGCACATGGGAAAGCTTTCCTTCTTCTCAACTCATCCTTGATTCTCCCTGGAGTTCTTTTTTATGTTTTCATTATGTAAGATTTTCTCATCCTTGGCTAGTGTTATTCCAAGATACTTTTTGTTGTTGTTATTGTTGTTGTTACTATTGAAAATAGGACAGCCTTGCTGATTTCGTTCTCTGTGTATTTGTCTTTTGCATATAGAAAGGCTAGTGATTTTTGTGTGTTGACATTGTATCCTGCCACTTTACCGAAGGAATTAATCACCTTTGGAAGTTTTGAGATGTGTACTTTCAGGTCACTTATGTATAGGATAATATCATCTGCAAATAGGGCTAACTTGATTTTTTTTTCCAATTCATATTCCTTTTATTTCTTTCTCCTATCTTATTGCTTGGGTTAGGATTTGTAGTACTATGTGGAAGAGCAGTGGTGAGAGTGGGCATCTTTATCCCTATCTCAATGGGAACTCCTTGTATCTTCCATAATCAAGTACTAATTGGGCTTTAGGTATATATATGTACATACATATATATTTACACATATACACATACATACATATATATGTATGTATATATATGTGTGTGTATATATACATAGATGGGTATATTGATATCCTTTATTTTTTTGAAATATAAACCCTCCATGCCTATTCCCTCCAGCATTTTGATAATGAAGTGGTGTATTCTGTCAAAGGCATTTTCTGAATCAGTTAAGATAATCATGTGGTTTTTATGATCAGATTTATTTTGTAATGCATTATATTGACTGGTTTTTGTATATTGAAACATTCCTGCATCTCTGGGATGAATCTTGCTTGATAAATGTAGATAATGCTTTTGATATGTTGGTGAATTCGGTTTGCAAGGATTTTGTTCAGGATCTTGGCATCTAAAGTCATGAGGGATATAGGCTTACTGTTTTCTTGATGTATCTCTCTCTGGTTTTTGATGTTAGGGTGATGTTAAATTCATAAAAGGAGTTGAGGAGAATTCCCTGATCTCCAAGTATGCAAAAGAGTTTCTGAAAAATTGGTTTCAGTTCTTCAATAAAGCTTTGATAGTGTTTGGCTGAGAAGCCATCCAGTCTGGACTTTTCTTTTTGTGGATTTTTAAAAAATATATTTTATATATTTATTTGAGAGAGAAAGGGATAGAAAGAGGGAGAAAGAGAGAAACAAAAAAAGAGAGGGGCAGAGAGAGAAAGAGAGAATGGACATCCCAAGGCCTCTAGCTACTGCATGCATCTCCTTGTGCATCTGGCTTACATGGATACTGGGAAATTGACCCTACATCCTTAGGCTTTCCAGTCAAGTGCTTTTACTGGTAAGCCATCTCTTCAGCCCTTTGTGGGGGTCATTGATTAACATTTTAATCTGTATGAATATGATAGGTTTGTTTAGGAGATTAATCTGCTCTGACTTCAGTTTTGACAAGTGGTATGTGGATAGGAATTCTTCCATTTCTTCCAGATTATCCAATTTTTTTGAGTGTAGTTTTTGGAAGTATGTCTTCATGATTCTTCCAATTTCATTGATGTCTGTTGTGACCTATTCTTTTTGATTTCTGATTTTGTTAATTTGAAACTTCCCTTTTTGTGTTTGCTTGGTCAAATTGGCCAGGAGTTTATCAATCTATTGCTTTTTTTTTTTTTTCAATTCTTTTCAAAGAAACAGTTCTTCATTTAATCTATTTTAGTTGTTTTCTTAGTTTCCAATATATTAATTTGTGCTCTGATCTTCATTATTTCTTTCATCCTGGGGCCTTAGGTTATACTCTTCTTGTTTTTTCCAACGCCTTTAGGTGGACAGTGAGGTTATTAATTTGGGTTTTCTGTCTTTGTTAGGAGTATAATTAGCACTTTGTATTTTTCCATCAAGACTGCCTTCATTCAGTAGGTTGTGATTTCATTATCATTCAATTCTAGGAATTCCACAATTTCCTTTCTGATTTCTTCTTCAACCCATTCATTGTGTAAAAGTGTGTTGTTCAGTTTCCAGGAGCTGGTGAGTTCCTGGTGTGTCTCTTGTTAATTTCTAGCTTTAAAGCATTGTGATCTGATATGATGCAGGAAGTTATTTCATTTTTCTTGAATTTATGGAGACATGCTTTATGGCCTAATATAAGGTCTATTTTAGAGGAGGGTCCATGGGTTTCTGAGAAAAATGTGTATTCTATAAAATTATGGTGAAAAGTTTTATAAATGTTCATCAGATCTAGTTGGTCTTTGTATTGTTGAGCTCCATTATTTCCCTGATGGTTTTCCTGCCTGGTTGATCTGTCTATTTATGATAGGGGAGTATTGAAGTTTCTGAATATGATGGTATTGGTGTTTGTCTTTTTGTCAAGAGGGTTTTGTTTTATAAACTGTGGTGCATCTTTGTTTGGCTCATATAGATTTATGACTGTGATGTCTTTATGTTGATTCATTCCCCTGATGAGTAAAAACTGGCCTTCTTTGTCCTTTTGGTTTGATGTACATTTTATCAAATATTAATATAGCAACACCTGCTTCTTTCTTATTCCCATTTACTTGGAATATCATTTTCCATATATTCATCCTGAAGATGTGTCTGCCTTTAGTAGTGAGTTGGGTTTTTTGAAGACAGCAGATAGAAGGGCCCTTTTTTTTTTTTTTTTGATCCATCCTATTAATTTGTATCTTTTGGTAGATAAGTTAAGACTGTTAATGTTTAAGGTTATAACTGTGTAGTTCCATTTAATCCTTGCCATGATGGGGTGCTATGACATTTGGTGCTTTCTTGTATTTTGTACTTTTTTGAACCTGGTCTAGTTTTGCTTATTATGACATTTTCTTGTGAGCTCTTGAGTTTGGTTGTTTGACTCTTCTGTGTGCAGTATGCCCTGAAGTATTCTCTGTATGTTTGGCTTTGTGTTCATATAATCATAGAGTTGAGTTTTTTCATGGAAGGTTTTCCTACCATCATCTATTGTGAGGGCTACTTTCAGTGGGTATAGTACTTTGGATTGGAAACCACAGTTTTTTAGGTTTTGAAGTGTTCCATTTCAGGCCATTCTGTCTTTTAGGGTTTACATTGAGAAATCTAAGGTAATTCTGATGGAATCATCTTTCTATGAAATGAGTTGTTTTCTTCTTGCTGTTTTTAGCATTTTTTTTTCTTTGTTTTCATTGTTTAGCATTTTAACTATGATGTTTAGTGGAGAGTTGCTTCTTTGGTCCTATTTGTTTAGTATTCTATGAGTTTCTTCTATTTGGATGGGCCTCTCTTTTGCTAGACTGGAAATTTTTTCTTCAATAATTTTGTTGAATATGTTCTCCATGCCTAGTGCCTGGATTTCCTCACCTTCTAGTATACTCATCATGTGGATGTTTGGTTATTTTAGGGCATCACACAGTTCCTTCGTATCCTGTCTGCCTGATTTTTTGAAGTTAGCAAAGGTTTTGGTTTCCCTGTCAATTTCCTCCGTATTGTCTTCCATCTTAGAAATTCTGTCTTCCACATGAATAACAGTGTTAATGAGACATTCTAGAGAGGCTTTCTTTAAAGCTCTTTTTGATTTTTGTTGTGTTATTTTGCATTGTGTCCATTTCTTCTTTTAGGTACAATTTCAGTTTGAGATCTTATTTTCTGGAAGCTTCAAGGAATTCATTCTTGCATTTGATCATGTCTTGATTAAGCTACTGATTACTGAGATCTTTCATTTGTTGACTAACCTTAATTTCATTTATATATCTTTTGAAGCTTGTAAAGTTTTCTTCAGTTAAGTGAAGCCTAGGGTCAAAAGCTGAGTGCTCTAAGAGAAGATTTTGCTCAATTTCTTTTATGCAATTATTGGTTTTTTGACAGCTTGCTTCCACTTCAACAATTCTTTTGATCAGGGTCACATTGGATATTGTGTTTTCATTTCTGTTGATTTCTATATGATTTCATTGACAGCTTCCAGTGTGGGACTAAGTATCCTTGGTGAATACATCTCAGTTTTCTGACTTTCCTTTCCTTTTTTGCATTTCCTATACCCATTTTGGGGAAACAGGTTTTTTTTTTGCAAGTATTTGTTCTTGTAGGATCTTCAATGGGTGTTGTATTTTAAATGTAAGCAGGATTGATGTACAATTGGGTTATAACCACAGATGCACATACTGTGGAGATTACAAGTACATGAAAGGTAACTTGGGGGACTGAGGTGTGGAACCAGGAGCTCTGCACTACTCACTCTACTTTCACATACTCTTCAGCCCATAGGGATAAGGGCACCGGGAACCAGGAAATGGAAAGATGGAGAGCTACTGGCATGTGGCTAGCTCTTAGAGTGGCCTGTGCACTCTCTGGCTCAAGGGAATATGTCAGACACAGGCAGTGCCCTCTGATTAAAGGAAGCCTAAACTGTTAGAAGGCCCCAGGCTATGGCGAGGTCATAATAACCTGAGCTGCTGGACATATCCTGGGTCCCAGACCAGCAGGGTGGTTCCTCTCCCCATTTGCCAGGGTGTTTCAGTGAGCCAGCACTTCCCTATATTTTGAGGGGTCACAGTGAGCCTGGACCCCCGATAAAAATCTTGGGCACCAAGATGGGCAGGAAGTAGGGCCACTCTGTCTCCAGCCTGGGACAACAGGACGTCATGATAAGACTTAGGCTTTGCTTATAGGTCTGTGACATTTGGCCAGTTGCCTAGAAAACTCCTTATATGGTATCAGCCAGAAGCCTTCACATAGACCATACTCTTGCATAAAAATGTTCAGACAAACCCTTGTTCTCATGAGATTTCCACGATACTAGGTATCATCTGAAAGTAGATCGCTGATTAATTAGGGGTTTCTCAGAAAGTACAAAGAAACATAGAGCTGACATTGACTCTATTGCTCAAACATTAAGAACTTTGTGGTCATCCCTCATGATCTCAGGAAACTTTGATGCCACCTTCAATACCACCACATTTACTAGCATCCACAACATTGGTTTGGGCTTGTGCACCCCTCTTTCCACAAATTTACTTAAACTATCAAACGATCTCCCAGAAATAGGTCAAAATCCAGGATTCATCTCCACTTCCCTGATTTTAAAATGTATTTGGCTGATATCTGAGAAAATGTCCAATGTCTCTTGGAGAAAAAACAAACAAACAAACAAAACAGAAATAATAACTTATAGAGGCAACAATGAGTTTCTCTTCTCTCTTACAGCAAATTTCAAATAACAAAGATATTACAACCTGTACAAACAACATTGGTAGAAATTACAGTCATAATGCAAGAGCCTAATGTATCTCTATGGCCAAATAACAGTCTGTTTAATCACCATGTATTAATTCTTTTTTTAAAATATCTTGCTACATTCCTATATAACTAAATGCAAATTTACAATAAAGTAGGATTTCATCATTTTGAATTTGAGATTTTTATATCCCTAATACAATTGCAAATACAATTAGAAATGCATAATGAAAGTAGACACTGCAATCTTTACTGACTAAAAATTCAAAGCAGCCTCTTATATAACAGAAATCAAATGTGAAATTATCTCTTTTTAAAGCAATGAAACAATAAAGACTTTCATACAAAATTTTAACAAAGAAAAATACTTAGCTGAAAATGCATAGTTTTAAGTGCGTTCATCATCAAAAAGCCTGTAAATAAAGGGTTCTGTTTCTTGTAAATTCAAGTGACAGAAAATAAGCAGAAATTAAATAAGGTTGAAGATTAATTTAGACTAAACTATAGAAAACTTAAAACAAGGCAAAGAAAGGATTAGTCACAAGAAGTTAGTGGGAGAGGAGAAACAAAGGACACCAGATCTTTTGGAAATAAAAGGGAAGGAAAGAAACTGAGGGGACTCCACCATACAATTGAGATTTCCATGATAATAGGTATCATCTGAAAGTAGATCACTGAATGTTCAGGCAGCCAAAGAAATAAAGTATGTGAGGTCAGGAAAAAACAGAATGCAGGTGAACCTACAGAGTGTAGGAATATTTTTTAGAGGAAATTTGCAGACTACAGGAAACAAAATGAAAATAATAACAATTACAATAATTTTTAAGGTAAGCTAGTGGTTACTTATGATAAATTAAAATATATCATTAAAAGATTACTTCTATTGTTCCAACTTTGAAAACAGTATAGATTCTTATATTCCTTTCCCTTTTTAATATATTGATAAATTATTTTGAGGACTGGAAAGATGGCTCAGTGTTCAGGGCATTTGCCTGAAAAGCCTAATGTTCCAGGTTTGATTTTCAAGTGCTCACATAAAGCCAGATGTACAAAGTACTATATGCATCTGGAGTTCATCTGCAGCAGGGAAGCCTTAGCACTCCCATTTGATCGGTTTCCTCTCTATCTCCTTCTGCTTACAAATAAATAAAATTTAAGAAAATTATAATTTTCTTGATACTTTTGGATCTTTCCTTTGAGATAGAGACTATAATATTAGTATAATATTGTAGGACTGTTATGAGAAACAATTACATTATTTACATGTACTTCCTGGAGATAGCACCCCTCTTATCAATTCATGCCTCACCAATATTCTTCACATTTCTGCCAAGTCAGCTCATTCTTAATGTGTTAACTATAACTAGAGTCATCAAGGCATGAAGAAAAATCATCATTAGGCATTCACTGACTAAAATCAATTAGTCCACCTATAAAATTAATTAAATAGCTTATCTTGTACAGTCAGCAGTCTTTGTAACAGAAGATGTCATAAGTGATATGGTTGAAGAATACGGATGTTTATGTTATTGGATTAGCTGCTAAAAGATTGTTTAAACTCGAAACATATGATGTAATCTAAAATAAAATGATTTAATATAATAAATACATTATAATAATATATATCATAAAATCCTTTACTGATTGCAAATTTAAAACAGCCTCTTAGATGACATTTGGCTAAAGCAAAAATGAAATACTATCTGTTTAGAAAACAATGAAAGAAGAGTTTTATAACAAATTATATTACAAAGGAGAACTTACCCTGAGCTGGGGATCTATAGTTTCCAAGACCTTCAGTATGAAAAATAATTCTCAACACAAAGGAAATGCATATGTGTGCATCATTCTTGTGTTTTTAAATCTGTAAGTGGAAGAAAGTTATCATTTTGTAAATAGTTGTGAGAACTTCAATAACTGATTTCAAAGGTTTGTGCACATAGCAGGCATCTCACAAATGCAATGTCCCTTTCCATTCTGGTCCATCATTTGAGAAGCATAAGGTATGTAGATCTTCACAGGCGAGACTTTTTCCAGTAAAGAGAAGTGAGAATGTTCACCTTTTCTATATAAATATGACCCTCAATGCATAATGACACTTGAAAATATGTGTCATCTGCACCTTGGGTTTGATTAAGAGGGAAGGAAATCTGATTTTGGTTTTGCTTCCTTGCCACCCTGACTTCTAGGTTTGGTTTGTTTACTTTTCCCCCTGCTTCCTTATTTTAAGATTGGATAATCAATACTAGTCAGATTTTTTTTTTTTTAAATCATTTTTTACGGATCAGTTTCCTACAAACTCCAGCCCATCCTTTCCATCTTGGTTTCCTATCTAAACTCCTTTAGCAGTGACACTCTCCAGTGATCAGTCTGTGGGAAAGGACCATGACTGACATTTTGCTTTCTGGCCTGATGGAGTTTGCTCATACCTTTTTAAAATAATTCTGCCTTTCATCTGGATGGGGACTTAGTATAAAAGAAACTCCATGGGTAGGACATGGTGGTGCCTACTTGGGAGGTAGAAGTAGGAGGATTGCACTGAGTTCTAGGCCACTCTGAAACTACATAGTGAATTCCAGGTCAGCCTGGGCTAGAGTGAAACCCTACCTGGAAAGAGAGAGAGAAAGAGAGAGACAGAGAGAGAGAGAGAGAGACTCCATATAAAAGCCAGCTTAACCTTATATGTCTACTCCATAAATTCTGTTCATCTTTACCTCAGCTTAACCTTATATGTCTATACTATAAACTATGTATGCCTTTATTTCCTCTAAAAGCGAGAGCATTCTTTCTACGTGAATCTTTTAAACAATACTGTGGAGAGAATTGATTCGCAAGGTTGAGTTTGAAACCAGAGTTTTACAGAAAATTGAATTCATAGTTCTGTAGGAGTTCATACCCAGTTGAGAAGATACCTGCAGGGGAAGAATAATTCCTTCCCAGGGCCCAGTGATATTAGCAGATAACAATCACAGGGGTTGTATAGAAGCATCTTGTTGAGATTTTCATCATATTTGTATATTGACTCTGGTTCTATAAAAGTGGCTGTCAAGTACAAAGCCAACTTGGTGATTGATCTCAGGTTCTGTATTGCTCAGTGGCAAATTAGGGTATGGGGCTAGGAACTGGTGAAAATGCACAGTAATAAAAACCTTACAGTTGCGAAGTCTATTACTGTATCAAGTGAAGTTTGTTATGAAGAGATACTTGTTATTAAAGTATCCACTCTTCAACTAGGATGACCTTCTCAGATGCCAGTGTGTCACAAGGCATGAGGTTTTTTTTGTAAATCCAATAACAAGTTTCCCACTGTGGTTTCAATTGCCTTTTCAGATCTCCCACTGTGTTCTGCTTCAGATTGAGATAAAACAGACTCTCTGGTCCTCAGTGGGTCAAAATGCTATGTGTTTTCAGTTGTTACAAGGGAAAAGGTTTCTGCCTTCATAAACTTCTCTAGATATATTCTAACTTAAATCTCTTCTACACTTGGCTTATGTAAAGAATGTTCTGAACTTCAGAAATCGAAATTTTATCTTCAATACTTTTCTTAAAAGATGCTTTGCAAATGATAGGAGGTTAAAAAATTGTGCCATCATATTGAAGATTATAAGACAAGTCATTTGATTATAGAATTGCAGAAAATAACATGTTAACATTAAAACTGATGATGGGCTAGAGAGAAGGTTTAGTGGTTAAGGAACTTTCCTGTGAAGGTTGCAGGTTTGATTCCCCAGTACCCAAGTAATACAGATGCACAAGGTGGCACATGCATCTGTAGTTCATTTGTAGTGGCTAGAGGCCCTGGTACACCCATTTTCTCTCTCTCACACACACAACAAACGATAAATAATAATAATAAAAAAACTGGTAACTTCCTTTGCTTGTGATTTGTTGTTTTAGTTTTTTTTTTTTTGAAGAGAGCTTGCTGACTAATATTGTTTCAAACAAATACTTGTAATGTGTTCTTTACAAACAGTGAACACAATGTCACTGCACTTGAGCCAGAACGCCATGCCCTGCTTGTCCTGATTCCATCTGCATGTATGTCAACTTACCCCATATGTCTGAATCTCAGTGTAGCAATTTGAAACATGGAAAATATTGTTTCCTTGTCTTTTAAAGTAACATGTCTAACCCAACAGCCACTTCTAATATTTTAGTTATAAAAATTATAAGGTGTAAGTTATCTAAAGTTTTGAGTAATGTTGAATGGGCTTAGAAAAAAATGTTCTATATTATAACTCATGTCTATTTCAAGTATTTTTAAATTATTCTATTATGGAAAAAACAAAGTAATAATTTTACATATAATTTAAAATTGTTCAATAGAAATTGAGAAAAAAAAGCTATGACAGATCACAGAGATTTTTAAAATTTTTTTATTAATTATGTAATACTCAGTGTGTAAACAGCCATGTTGGTACCATTATTAGCCTCCTCATGCCTCTGAAGGTATCCTCCTCTTTGGGGGTTGTAGGTCATGCATTGTGGGTCATGCATTGTGTGTGTAGCTATCAGTTATGGGGAAAAGGCAATAATGTCTCTGTGCATAATGTCCCAACATGTGGCTCTAACAATCCACCTCCCTCTTCCATGAATTTCCCTGAGTCATGTTGGGTTTGTTTTAGGTCTACTTCAGTGATGAGGTTTTGGGAGCCTCTGTGTCTCTGGCTATCAGATTTGGTAAAAGTTGAGTATTTTCTGTGTCTATCTCCTTCACCCTTCTGCTGATACCAGTTTCACCAAGAAATCAGCACTCTTGTCCATTTCCCCAGTTCTTCTATGCTTTCAGCTGGGACCCTGGTGAGGTGCAATGGGCTGATTCTCTCCTCAGGTTCTGCATCCATCTGAAAAAGAGAAGCACATTCTCCAAAGGAGAGTGAAGTTACCACTGGATAAATTGGATAACCATTATTATTTTATTGAGAAATTAATAGGTGTAGGGCCTCTTGAAGCCCAAGATTGGTGGGAACTTGATATTGGAGAGCAAACTTATGTTTTGGACATGGTCTGACTTGTATTCCACTTCCAGCTATAGGTTCTGTTCTACTGAGCAGATCTATTAGCAAATTCAAGAGCAGTTAGTTTCCCACCATGGCTGTGTGCCACTATTGCACTCGTGTGAGTATTGCATCATGTTGTTTGCTGTTGAAAAGCTTAGAGAGTTTCTTAGACAGATGTTGCTTGGAGAGATGTTGGCAATTTTCCCCCTGTCACTTATGTTGCACCCTCTGGCACCAGACAAGCTAACTATGGTAAGACCCTACTGACAAAGACACCATATGCTGTTGTTACAGAACGTGGAGAGATTTTATTTTTTGATACAAAACTCTAGTTAAACAATTTGGAAAACTACTACAATATAGTTTCTTTCTCTGAGACTGTATACACACATAGATACATATACAGACACATGCATACATACATACATACATACATACATACATTACATACATACATATACTCTAAAGTTGCAGGGTAAGGAGATTGCATTCTTCTCGTCTTATTAAATCCAAATGTCCTTATCTAGTTCTGTCAGAACAAGGAATTCCAATAAAGCATGGGGCTGACCAAGTTTCACTGATATTATTGAAGCCAATAGGTCTGCATAGATCACTTTCACAGGAGTGTTTTTAGAATATTTAAAATTCCTATAAAGAAAATCAAAATGATATATTTAGTACTAATGCGTAAGTTCCTAACTAAAATAAGATAGCAGAAGTGGCTTTGAAAATTTTCATCTTAAAGAAATTGATATGTGACATGAGAGTATGAGAACAGTTCTTGGCTCTTCCTTTGGTTGTAAGCCAGGAGTTATGGTTCAATACTGTCACAGTCACAAAAAACTGACTCTAAGTAGACTAGTATCATGCATTCAAAGAATGAATATACACAGATGAAAGGGTAAGTTTAGAAAAATTTTATTATAGAACTTAAAATGTTTAAGAAAAGGAAAACAAACAAAATACAGAGAGACACTGACCAAGAGAAGGCAGGATCAGGGTTCTCATAAATAAAAAAGAGAGCTTAGAGGGACCCAGACTGGAATATTTTGTTGTAGGTTATGAATGGGGCCTGAGCTGGTACTGAAAATCTATAACCAGGAAGATCATAGTCCTTATGAGGAAAGCTTCTAGTGTTGTTTGGCTAGATAAATATATTGTGCCTATCGCATTGCCCTCTAAAATTTGTCTGTACCAAGTCATTTGTGTTGCTCTCATTGTTGATTAGAAAAGGTTCTTTTTCTCTGATATCTGTTACTCCTGGGGAGATACAAAATTGCCCAGTGCTGAGAATTAGTAGTTGTTGAGTGTTCAACACTAAATGAGGCATCTCTATCATGATCTTGGAGACCTAGGAAACATCACAGAAGAGGGGCCTAAGGAATTTAAAAGCCAGGGAATTGGGAGGAGTGCTTTGGAACAGGATCTTCCAGACATGAAGTAGCTATGGCATTTACTATTTCACAGCAGCTGTCATTACCTGCACAACATTGGGTCCATCCACATATTATCATGGATTATGAAGACAATTAAAAAAAAAAGACATCAAAATATAAGGGAGCTAGTTGGAAAGAAGAGAATGCAAAATAGAAGAGGAAATAGTTGGAACAGAGGGGCAAAATAAAGTAATAGGAGGGGATTATGATCAAAAGACATGTCTAAATTTTGCCAATAAACATGTTTTAAAAAATAAATGGACCTAGAACAAAGCATTCTGTAGGTACATTCCACCTTAGCTACTGTAAATACTTCAGTAGCCAAAGTTCTGGTAAACCCCAGTAGTGTAATAACTGGGTCATACAGTAGTTCTATTTTTTAATTTTGTGAGAAATGTTCATACTGATTTCTATAGTGACTGTCTACACAGGAGCACATAGGGTTTATTTGTCCTACACATTCTTCCCAGCATATATTGTCATTTGTGTTCTTTTTGTTTGTTTTTTTGTTTGTTTTGCTTTGTTTTATTGAAGTAGAGTCTCCCTTTAAAAGCCCAGGCCTACCTGGAATTCACTATGTAGTCTCAGGGTGGCCTTGAACTAACAGTGATCCTCCTACCTCTACATCCTGAGTGCTGAGATTAAAGGCATGTGCCACCATGCCTGGCTGTCATTTGTGTTCTTAATGATAATCATTCTCACTGGGGTGAGATATACTATCTAAGAAATTTTAATTTTCATATCTCTGATGCATAAGAATATAGATCTGCTTTAAAATATTATTGGCAATTTTTATTTCTTCCTTTGAGAACTATCTATTTAATTAATAAACCCAATTATTGACTGCTGTGAACCAACAGATAAATGGATAAGGAAAATTTGATACATGTATGCAATAGATATTTTTCAACTATAAAGTAAACATTATAATCTCTACAGGAAAATTGATGAAATTGGAGTTCATTATGTTAAGCAAAATAAACCAGACTCAGAAAGACGAATATCAATAGACAAATATCACATAGATTTTCTGGATTTGACTTTAAGTACACACACACACACACACACATACACACACACACACACACACACGACAGGAGAAAGAGAACAATAAGAGGAAAAGAAGACTTTTGAAGGGAGGGGGGAGAAGACAAGACAAATGGAATAGATATGCCATGAAAAGAGAAGGTGAGACTATTAGATGGAAGGGGGAAAGGGAAGCAACAAAAGACACATGGAAGGGAAGAGGGGGTATGAGTAATAATAAAGTATATTTAGAAAGAAAAAAAAAAAAAACTCTTCCAGACAAAGAAGAAATGGAAAGGGTTGGAGTTTTAATGAGCGACTCAAATCCCTTGAGATTCTTGGCTTTTTTCAGAAATGGGGGATTTTTAAAGATAGAATGCCTATCCAATTTTCTTGTCAGGTGTTGAATAAGAAGCTATTTCTGAATCATAGTCTCCCCAACAGGTGCATTCAGGAACCCACAATAAATACTAGCAACCCCACTGAAGAGGAGCCACACTCCATTGAATGGATGCAGAGGAGTATGAACATAAGAGTATAAGCCAGTGGGAATATGACCAGTATGCAATATGTCCATATAGCAATGTTCTCAATTGAAAAAAAAGGTGCAAAGAAGGAAACCAAGATGTCTCTGTACTAGACAATAGAGTCTAAATAGGGAACCTGTGCTGAGGTTGCCCTCCACCAGGAAAGGTCCAGGTAGCCTGTCTCATGGCTAAATTGGTACCTTCTGCCCTGTGTCATAGCTATCTTTATTGTGAGATGACCTCCAGTAAAAGATCAAGGAGTGGGGGAGAAGGGATGTAAGCATCGTTCTCCACCTTCTAGCCCCTATTTTGATAAAATTGTAAATTAATCAATTTCCCCTTACTAGTTTGACTTTTCTAGTTTCTCTTGAAATGTGATGAAATTATGGTCATGAGTTTATTAAACTAAATATCCAGAAACTCCAGGAATAGAGGCTTTGCTGAATTGAACACCCATTAAAGTGCTCCATATATTGCATACATGAAAACAAAATATATTTCTTCTTTTTGTACTATAAGAACATTGTTCAATAATTTGAACACTTTTTGATGGAGAAGAATAGTAGTGCATATAACTGAGCCCAACTGTACCCAGCCTAGGTAGGGAGACTGAGTGAAGATACCAAATGTGGTGGTTTAAGTGTAACATGTCCCTCAAAGCCTCATGAATTTGTGATTAAGCCTCATAATTAATCCCTAGCTGGTGAAGCCGTTGTGGGGCAGAGCTTTATTGGAGTATATGAGTCATTAGGTTGGGCCTTGAGGTATTGCAGCCAAACTCCACTGATGTCAGTTGGGTGTTTTGTCCTAGCAATGAGATGATGGCTATACTATGATTCCTTGAATAGGAGCTCCCAGCAGTAGAAGTAAGGGACATATCTTACCACTTTAGTAGATGCTCAGTCTGCATCAAGGACATTATTCATTTGGATATTGAAGTGATGGAAGACACTGTTCATACACTCACAATATGACATTTGTCAGCCTTGTTGTGTCATTTTTTTTCCTCAAATAAAAGAAAAAAGAATTTTCTGTGCAAACACCAAGCATGTAATTCCAAGTGGTCAGATTAATAGATTAAATGAAAAACATAATGCATAAAGAAAATAAAAAAATATATATATTTGGGTCTTGTAAAGGAAAGTAAATTCTAGATGGGAGTACAACCTTGCAAAGACTTCTAAGAAAACTAATGAGTGGTGCCAAATGAGGAACAAAGAATTCTGACTTCTTTTATTATTACAGCTTACCTACTAAAGGCATGTCAGGGGCTGGAGAGATGGCCTAGCAGTTAAGCGCTTGCCTGTGAAGCCTAAGGACCCCGGTTCGAGACTCGGTTCCCCAGGTCCCACGTTAGCCAGATGCACAAGGGGGCACACGTGTCTGGAATTCGTTTGTGGAGGCTGGAAGCCCTGGTGCACCCATTCTCTCTCTCTCTCCCTCTATCTGTCTTTCTCTCTGTGTCTGTCACTCTTAAATTTAAAAAAAAAAAAAATTAAAGGCATGTCAGGCAGGCTTAACATCTAGTCAGTGGGGAATTTAGCATCAAAAAACAATACTCAAATTCTCCCAGATGAGACATTCTGTAAAGGAAACAGGTGGAGACTATGCAGACAGACATAGAGCTGACCTGTATCTAACTCTAGGAAATAGCTTTGCAGAGAAAAAAAATTGTCTGCATGAACAAAAGAAACTTATTAAGAACACACTAATCAGCCTAGAGAAATGGCTTATCAGTTAGGGCATTTACCTGCAAAGCCAAAAGACCCAGGCTTTATTCCCCAGGGCCTACTTAAGCACAAGATGGCACATGTATCTGGAGTTTGCAGTGGCTGAAGGCCGTGGTATACCCACTCACCCTACCCTGCTCCTCCCCCCACTCACTTTCTCTCTCTCTCTGCCTCTTTTTCTCTCTCAAATAGATAAATAAATAAATATAAAACAAAGAAATAAATTAGTAAGCATGCATTTTTATTGCCAGTGTCCAGCCCTGGCTTGAAGGAGGGTCCCCAAAGAGAAGTGTGAAAGGGAAGGGCAAAATAACAACTTGAAGTCAAGTTCTGGTGCAAGCTGACAGGCTAATGCTGAAGGTAGCTGAGTTTTTTATCTTTTTCTCTCTGCCTCCTTTTCTATTTCTATTTTTTTTATTATTCTCTTTCTATGTTTTAAATTTTTTTCTTGTTTTTTTCTTTTTCTATTTTTTTGTCTTTTTTTGTTTTCTGTTTTTCCCTGTTTCTGTGCTTCCATGTTGCTATATTTCTCTGCTTCTCTGCTGCCACAGCTCTTAGCCTCAGTCTTTTATTTTCTGATCAAGTCAAGCAAGAACAAACTTCAAGAAAGGTACGATTTCACAGAATTCATAGAAACTTTTTGTTATTCTTTATCATCAAACAATCCCATAATTATTCACCTCAAGTAAAGTCGTCAGGCCCCTGTAATGATTAACTGTTTTCACATTTTCCCCATGTATGTGTGGTCAAGCACTTGTGATTTCCTGGATTCTACTTTCAATTACTCTATTAAAGGTGAGAAGCAAAACAACCACAAATGAGGCTTCCCATCATTAATCACTGATCCAGCAGATCCATTTATCCTTTAATTATTTATTTTGAATTTTCCTTTCCATGTCCCTCCAATACTTAGACTTTGGTCCCCCCGATTGAGCTGTTTCTGATTTTGGTTGTTTTTCTATAAGGATTCCTGGTAAAGAGTCAATTGCAATTGCCACCATTTAGAAAAATTAGTCATATAACAATTTTTACATTGTTCCAGTAGGTTCATTTTTTCCTCCTAAGTGTATTGTACTCCATGCCTGACTTTCTTTAAGGCCTTTAAGAAAAACAATTATCTTTGACCCATTTTCTTGTTTCTCCAATTCTATGCCAGAGCCTCTTTCAGATACATTGACCAAAACTTCCCAACACCAATTTTTACTGGAAAAGTAAACTTAGAGATTGGGACACCAACTGAAAGACAGTGAAAGACAAACATTATACAGAAAACCACATATTTCTGTAGTGTAGAGAGTCAAATATTTTTCTATAGAGGGGCCACATCGGACTTCAAGGAAGAGACAGCTGGGCTGGAACTGTGTCAAGCAGCTCTTCAGCACTGGATTCCTCTTGATCCTGAAATGGCATGTTTGCTGTCTCTGGCATTTTATGTTTTTCTAAATATAATGATTAGGAAAGTTTATATATATGTAGTTTATATAAAAATATATAGTTTATATACAAAGTTTATATATATATATAAACTTTCCTAATAATTATATATATAATATAACATATATATATACATATATATATGTTATATGTTTTGGAATTTGTGTATATAGACACACACACACACACACACACACACATATATATAGATAGATAGATAGATAGATAGATAGATAGATAGATAGATAGATGGTAGATAGATGGATAGATAGATAGATAGGTATGTATAGATAGATATAGATATATTCATAAATTTTTAAGTGGCTTTTGTATGTGAAGTAATATACATGAACTTTGGTATACTTACCTATTATATTTCCATACATCCTTTACTTAAAGTCATATTTTATTTTAAAAAAATCTGCTGGAGACATGGCTTAGCAGTTAAGGTACTTGCCTGTGAAACCTAAGGACCCAGGTTTGATTCCCAAGAATCCACATAAGCCAGATTCACAAAGTGGCACATGAGTCTGGAATTTATTTGCAATGTTAGAGGTTCTGGCTTTCCAATTCTCTCTCTATAGGCCTCTCTCTCAAATAAATAAATAATAAATAAGTAAATAAAATATTTAAAATGGGCTGGAGAGATGATTTAGTAGTTAAGGCATTTGCCTGTGTAGCTTAAGGACTCAGGTTCAATTCTCCAGTACCCACATAAGCCAGATGTACAAGGTGGTACATGCATCTGGAAGTTGTTTGCAGTGGTTAGAAACCTGGCACTCCCATTCTCTCTCTCTTCCTCCCTCCTTCTTTCTCTGTTTTCTTTCTCCACCTGCCTCTAGCTCTCAAATAAATAAACAAAATATTTTTAAAAATATTTTAAAAGGGCTGGAAAGATGGTTTAAAAGTTAAGATCCCACAGGACTTACATAAGCCTGATGGACAAAGTGGCACATGTGTCTCAAATTCATCTGCAGTGGCAGGAGATCCTGGTGCATCCATTCTCTCTCTCACTCTCTTTCAATCTCTCTCTCTCTCTCTCTCTCTCTCTCTCTCTCTTTCTGTGTGCATGTGTGTGTCTGCCTCTTTCCCTCTCTCATTCTCTCAAATAAATAAATAAAATTTTACACACACACACACACACACACACACACACACACACACACACATATATAAAACATTTATTAGCACTTGGGGTATGTGTGTGTGCACATGCATGCATCAGGGTAACTCACTGGTGCAAACAAATGACTTTCCTGCTTTATGTGGGTGGCTGTGCAATTGATCATTGATCCTGGTACAGAAGGCTTTGCAAAGAAGCTCTTTTAATCACTGAGCCAACTTGTCACTCCCATGACCTGAAATCTTGATCAGCTATGTAGTAATTTGAAACTAATATAATGTATACATTTGGAAGAAGTTTCTCTGTTTACATATTTTTTTAAAAAAAGACTACAATTGTATTAAAGAAAATAATATTAATAAACCATGCTGGTTAGAAAGAAGTTTTTTTAAATATAATGCACAAATCTAATAATGGCACAATATTTGGGTAGTAGGAAAACATTAAACCCTTTTATTTATTATTTAAAGATTACAAATATAGACATATGAATGAAAAATAAAAGTTTGATATTACATAATGTTGACATTTTGAGAGCTGAAGTGCAACTGTGATCCCTGAAAATCAGGAAACTCTGATTAAACTCAGTGCGTCACACCCCCACATAAGAACAAAATTAAAGTAGAAGAAGGAATAGTTGGGACAAAGAAGGTGTTCAATAGAAGGAGGAATGGGAAAAGGGTCAAATGAAGAGAATGGGAGAGCATTGTAATCAAATTTATGGCTGAATTTTTATATGTATATCAAACAATCAAAAATATTATAAACAAATTTGTTTCTTTAGGGTTTTTTTTTTCCAAAAGTTAATGTCCAATGTTATTTCAATTAGAGCTTTTGTTTCACAAGTTAGGCCTTATAGTGTATTTAATTATGGAACAAGGAAATACATTGATTATAGTTAAATAAGTTCAGTATGTGAATGTGCAGGGTAAAGGCAACTGGATCATCACACAAAGCCTACAACTATAAAATGATTCACACCAAGAATGCACAGCTTCTTTTAGGAGAACATCTGAAAAACAAAATGCTGGCTTTTTCCAGACCTCACCAGGCAGGGGTGAATGCAGTACAGCAGGAGACATAGATCCCTTTGAAGACCTCAGCTGCTGGACAGGCAGAACACTTCCACTTCCAAACCTGTTTCCTCTAAAGTTAAAATGCATTTATTTTATTCTAACCAGGAGTTTCCATTAAAACCACAATAGATGTTAAAGTCAATTGGCAGCACGTGACATGAATATGAGGAGAGTACAATGGTGGAGCTTTGGCTGACAGTTTGAGTTGGGGACATGTGAAAGAGTCTTGCCTTAGACTAAAACTACTTGTTTAATAAAATCTTGATTTATTTTCCTCACATGCCTGCCAATGATATTTATTCTATATATTTCTCAGACCACTAAAGTGAAGAGGAAACATAAAGAGAGGAAAAAATCCTTAGAAGTATTTATGTTCAAATTTCTACATAATTCTGCAGGAAATTGAAATTGTGTTGTGACACTTTGGAGATACATTCTTTCTTTGTGAGCTTTTAATTCTAAAAGAAACCCAGCTACGTCTTGGCTAGTAACCTAAACCAGACTTGAGAAATAATGGTGATGTTTAAAGTTACTCGGGTGGCAAAGATGGCTCAGTGGGTGACAACATCTGCTGTATAAGCATGGGGACTGGAGTTTGAATCTCAGCACCTACTTCAAAATTCAGGCATATCCAGTGGCACAGGCCTGTATCCACAGCCCTACAGGACCAAAGACAAGAAAATCATAAGGCCTTTCTGGTCAGCCAGTTGACCTAACAGTCAGCAAGTTCTGTGTTCAGTAAGAGACTCACAAGAAAATGAAACAGAAGAGCAACAAAGGAAGCCTTATGTGTGCAACTGTTCACACATATGTGCACATGTATATGCATATACTACATACACACATCACACACAGTAACAATTTTACTTTGAGTTTTACTGTGAAGAGCTTGTCAGTACATCTGGTTAAAATGAGAAACCTACAGAATTTCTCCAATTTCCATGTGCAAATGCAAGAAAAAAACAAAGCGTATTTATTTTGTAGCCTACTTTGTATCATTGTTTTGTGTGTGTGTGAGTTGCATACTAAGAAGTCCTCCCTCACTGAATCTACATTTGATGGAATGAAAATCCCCTTCCCGATACATTGAATGTTCATCGGTGGCTAAGACAGAAGTTATTTTCCACAAAATTCTAAAGTGCTACGTTTGAAAACTAGCCATGTAGCATCATGGCCACAAGGTGGGAGTAAAATATCTGACTGGCCTGTGCTTTTCCTCCAAGTTCTTTGTGAACAAAGACAGAGACAGGCTAACCTTAAACTTGAATGAAATAATGTGGATTGTTTATCACTTCTTCCTAATATGCATTCCTTGAGAGCTGTAAGGCATTTTCATCAAATCACCAGGACCAAACATAACATGTACAGATGAAGACAGATGTTTAATAACCATTTCTATCTCCTGATTCCTTTCTTCCTCCTTTGGCCATATGAAAGATACTTTCAACTTAATCTTATGATTTACGTGCACTCCCTAAGCATAAGTTCTACTGAAAATGTGCTCAATTTTTATCATGAAAATAAACACTGCTGAGATGTCGTAATAATGACTATTTTGAGGTAGATCTCCCTCCATGAGTTTTTCTGTTGTTTTATGTTTGCACAGTAATGAAGGCAGACATATAAATGAGAACAGTAAATTAAGCATTTGAGGAAAAGAAAAAAGTCTTACTTCTATGACCTTTATAAAAAGTTGGAAGATTACAATGTGTTTCAATGTTGCTTATTCAAAATAAACATGATGCAGAATCACTATACACAATTAAATTTCTGTTTGCTTTGTGTTTAGATAGATGATTGAACTATGCTTTGTGTAATGTGTGCTTATTACATTCAAACTTGGCAATATTATGTTTATGCTCAGGTTGTAAACACAAGCAAACACATCCATGACTTCTGAGATAAGAAACCTGACACTAAAACTAGCAAGACCAGACGCTGAAAGGCATTGAGACACAGTGGCACACCCAGGCGATACTGAGCAGTGTGAAATATAAAGGCCTGCTGTCTGCCTCAAATACAAAGATGTAAACGTCTAAAAGGGCATAAATTGGCTTGCCAATTTCAATTCCTTGGCTCCTCCTGTAAATAAATAAAAAGTGAGCTAATGGGTGGCACTCTTGTCATTGCTGCAGATGTCAGTGTATCTGGACAGATTTGCCCAAACAGATTTTTTTTTAAATTTTCTTAAGAAAAAGAAATAATGTATTTTATTGTTTTATTATTATTATTATTATTATTATTAGTTTTATACTCAGTGAATACCGTCAAGTTGGTAGCACCCCCTTCCCAAGGATTCTCCTTATTGTGGAATATGGGTCATGCTTTCTGGTGTTAGCCATCAGTTATGAGTAGGAGATGATGTGTCTGTGTATCATAACCCAATATGTGGCTCTGACATTCTTCCTGCCCCCTCTTCCACAAATTTCCCTGAGCCATGTTGGATTCATTTTAGGTCTGCTTCAGTGATGAGGTCTTGCGAGCGTCTGTGTCTCTGGATATCTGGTTTGGTAGGAGTTGAGTGTTCTCTGTGCCTATCTCCTTTACCATAGAACTGGAAACTCAGCTACTACTGGAAGAAAAAATAGGGGGAACATTCCATGATATAGGAATGGGAAAAGACTTCCTGAACAAAACCCCAGTAGTACAAGATCTTAAACAATCACTCAACCAATGGGATCACATGAATCTGAAAATCTTCTTCACAGATAAACATACAATAAGTAGAGCCAGTAGATTACCCATAGAATGGGAGAAAATATTTGCTGAATATCCAACTGACAGAAGCCTAATCTGTAGAATCTACAAAAAACTCAAAAAACTAAACAATAAAAAATCAAACAACCTACTCATAAAATGGGGCAAAGAACTTGACAGGCAGTTCTTACAGGAAGAAATACAAATGGTAAACACACACTTAAGAAAATGTTCATCATCCCTAATCATCAAATAAATGCAAATTAAAACAACTATGAGATTCCACCTTACCCCAGTAAGGATAGCAAACAAATAAATGTTGATGAAGATGTGGAGAAATAGGAACCCTCATCCACTGTTGGTGGGAATGTCGATGGTACAACCACTTTGGAAAGCAATATGAAGACTCCTAAGAAACTTGACTGTAGAGTTACCAACAGACCCAGTTTTTCCCTTACTGGGCATTTATCCTAAAAGCTCCATGCCTCAATGCAGAGAGATTTACTCAACCATGTTTATAGTTGCTCAATTTGTAAGAGCTAAGAGCTGTAATCAACCTAGATGTCCATCATTAGACGAGTGGATAACTAAGATGTGGTATATCTATACAATGGAATTCAACACAGTAGTAAGGAAAAATGATACAATGAAATTTGAAGAAAAATAGTCAGACCTGGAACAGATCATTCTCAGTGAACTTACCCAATCACAGAAAGATAATCAACGCATAGTCTCACCCAAACAGATCTTTAGCCCACTGTGATTTGAACACAAAGTAGACCCTGGACCTCATCATTTATATGCCACTTTTCAATTCCCCCTTCCTCCTGCTTATAGCAATGACAAGATAGACAAACTGTTGCCCAAGGCGCTGGAACTGACCCTTTGCTGAATGAATATTCAGGGGCTTAAGTAAAATAATAAAGGTTCTTCAGCATATATTTTGTGTCTAGAGCCCTACAGACCATATGTATATGTGTGTGTGTATATATATATGTGCGTGTGTGTGTGTGTGTGTGTGTGTGTGTATGGAAAGTTTTTCTGACTGAGTGGGAATTTTAAACTTTAAAAAGTGTGAAGAAAATCTACCTTCATGATAATATGTTCCTGAGCACACAGCACATGACAAATGGATGGTTCACTATATGAATGCATTTGGATATCCCATGTTGGCTGTCCCTTAAAACATTGTATTGTGATCACATAATCTAGTATATACCATCTCTTCCATCTACTTCTCAACACCAATACTTTTTATCTTAAATAAGTAATTTGGAGAACTGGCTGAATAGAAATAAAAGAGAAGAAAATCAATATAATATTTTTAATGAATGGCCTGTATGTACCTGAGGAAGAATGAAAACCATAACATTGAACTGAGGTTTAAAAAGGAACAGTAGAAATGATACAACCAGGTTGTTCTTCCTGCATTTCATATTTTCTTTGCAAAAAAACTTCCCATGTTTATTGACTATGTTTACTTACACATGACAGTAAAGGGTCATTTCTTGTTATTGGCGTTCAATGATAAAGATATTACCTACTGGGGCAACAACCACAAGATGAAGATAGCTTTTAGAAGTGCCATGGAAGCCAGGCATGGTGGCGCATGCCTTTAATCCCAGCACTCGATTGCCATGAGTTCTAGGACACCCTGAGACTCCATAGTGAATTCCAGGTCAGCCTGGGCTAGAGTGAGACCCTACCTCGAAAAATCAAAAATAGAAAAAAAGGAAGGAAGGAAGGAAGAAAGAAAGAAAGAAAGAAAGAAAGAAAGAAAGAAAGAAAGAAAGAAAGAAAGAAAGAAAGAAAGAAAGGCAGGCCATGGAAAGAAGAGAAGCGGGAGGAAGACAACTCTCAGAAATTATTACATAAAGTCTTGGCTTGGGAGAGTTGTGGACTGATAGATCCTGAGTTAGAATCAGACTCTGCTGGATTACTTAAAATCTTTTGTATTTAATGTGGAACATTTCCTTGAATAGCCTCCATGGTTTTCAGGCTGACATATTTGTGAAATGATGGGGCAAAGACTGCCTACTAATATTTTAATTTTAATATAAAATATATATTTTAAATGTACATAAATAAGTAAAAATAAAATGGATACTTTTTTGAGAGAGAGGGCACCGCTATGTAGTCCAGGCTAGCTTCAAACTCTTCATCCTCTTGTGACAGCCTACAGAGTGTTAAGATTACAGAGATGTGCCATACCCCAGGTTGAATTACATTTTAAATCTTAAATTCAGAAGTTGGTAAGTTTAAAAGTCATCAAATATTAAATGTTTAATATTGATAAATTTGAAAGTTAAAAAATTGTGTTTAATTTTTAAATACAGAAATGTTATTTTATATAAACAAGGATACAATAGTCAAAAAGTTGGGCCTTGTAGAGTAAGAATTAGCCAAAAGGAATATTAGAAGTCAGAGTTTGGCTTGTGGTCTCTTCTAGTTCTGCCATTAATGTGAATGCACTATCTTTTTAAGCAACGTCATTTATTTCTTTCTTGGCAACTAACATCTATTGTCTACAACATTTTTTATTTCAATATTTACTAATACTATATTGCTTATTGAATATTTCATAAAGAAAAGGAAGCCAAAAGCACTTAGTTCTTATATTCTACAGTGATATAATATTGTTTTACTTGTCCCTGAGAAAAATAATGACTAGGTAAGGTGTCATTAGTTTAACAAACTAAAATGACTTAAATTTAAGTATCAACTCATTATTAAGACATTTAAAGTACCATAAAACATATGTGAAACCTAGATATACTCTGTTGAAGTGTGAAAAGTGTATTCTTCTTGCATTTATCTTGAATTTTAATGAAGTAATTTATTTGAAAAGACCACAATACTTGCCTTAAGATGTAGAAGGAATATATTCTCCTTTATATCATTGCTCTTAGTGTTATGCTGGTTATGTAAAGTGAAAGGTATTCTTTATAGTTACACAATATCTTATGTAGATATTAGGCTATTTTCCTAAGTATTATAATTGTTGTATCCAGCAGAGGTTGCAATAGGGCATTTTGCCGATTAAAGACAATAAGGGGAAAAATGCAAGAAAATTCAGACTATGAGAAAGCTAACCTGCCCTATATCAATCTATACAAATATGTAGAAAAGCTTAACTGAGAAACTAAACTCTGGACAATTTTCTTAGATAACAGAAATTTTAAAACATTGAGTGTAAATGAAATATCAAACCCACTTGTCTCCTCGTTTTTAGGTCTGTTTCAGGTGCTAGTTTCCTTATGACCAAAGCTTATTTTATAAAATCTCTTGTATATATTTTCTACTATACTGAATAAACAAAGAACTAATTTTTATGTGAACCACATCTTTTATTGCTATTAAATTCCAGCCTCTATAGTCCGAATGTAGGGGGAAATGTTATTTTATTTTATTTTTTTTTGCAATTTAGGGGCATAAGCACTATAATCTGGGCAGACATATTAAAATATATTTTAATTATTATTTAATTATTTGATAGAGAAAGAGGCAGATAGAAAAAGAGAGAATGGGCTAGCCAGGGCCACTAGCCACTGCAAATGAACTCCACACACATATACCACCTTGTGCATCTGGGTCCTATGGAATTGAACTTGGGACCTTTGGTTCTCAGGCAAGCACTTTAACCACTAAGCCATATATCCAGGCTTAAAAATACATTAAAAATTCTTCTCATGAAAGTATTTGTGAATAAGTGCATATGCTTGGAAATAAAATAGAAAACTTACTCTAGCCTATATTCTCAATTCAATCGGTTATGAATTATCATGCAGATTGGGTCATTGGTATCAAAGCCTATAGGAATTTTTTGATAAAAGGTTCACATTCAATTCTGTAGGAGATGTGTTTTATGATCAATAGCTTTTCTTTCTAAAAGTGTAACTGTAATGAACAATACGAAGGAGGCAAAAAAATCAAATATTAAAATAGGCAGATGCAAAGAACTCTAGTCAGAAAGACTGCAGTGGACTAAGAAAAAATTGTAAGACTGGATACATTAAGTTTATGTATGTACACAATAGCACTTCTGGATGGCTCCCAGTGGCATAGGGCTCACTACTTTCAAAAAGTACCCACTATTAAGGTGACATAGGTCTTGTCCCCTGAGCCTGCTTAAAGAAACAACAACTGTTCAGTAGCAAGATAACAGATGTTAAAAGAATCATTAGCAATCTAAATGTTTTTGTGAGCAGATGCCCTGCTTCTGCTGTGGGTAATTGGGGGGGTGGTGAGTAGGATATACTGAGAATGGGGGAGAAGTATGAAAAGTTGAAGAGAATTAATAATAAGTAGATCATAGTAAGAATCATTCTTCTAATTACCTCAAAGAGAATCAAAGTGTGGTGCTTTCTATGTGCTGCTGCTTGATGAAGAAAGGTAAGTAAGCCAAGGATAGGATAAACTCACCTGCTCTGTTGACATGATACGTACATTTAAGTCAGTGAGAGGAAAAGTTAGGACCAGCATAAGATAAATATTTAATGCTAAAATTGTAAATTTGTGTCTTTCAAAATATCAATGGGATTCAGAAGTTTAAAAAGAAAATTGAAAAGTATGAAATCAAGGAACACCAGTATCCTTGTGAGGTATACCTTTGACAGGAATGTGAGAAGTTATTAGATTGGGTTACTGTCATTGTATTTATTTCCTTGGGGCAAAAACAGGAACTATATTTTCTCAATCACACTTTTCCTCTGAAACACTAAAGCTGTAAAGAATATTCTCTATGGAAAATTTTCAAGCTCTGTGTCCTTACTCAAGTAAATTGTTTTTAGAAATTTGCATTCTTTCCAAAGACAGAGTGAAAAATATGTTTCTTAGTATCTGTATCTTCAGGAAACCATACTTTTAATCCTAGAGGGAAAGATAACTGAACAAATGCAAAAAATCTTTAGGAGTAAATAAATAATTGCAAAGTATGGTAAACTTTTTCATTAATAGTATAAGAATTGCCATAGAAATATAAATTTTAATATAATATAAATTTTTAATATAATATAAATATTTATTATGTATTTATTTACCATAAAATATATCTAATATTTGGCTTTTTTATATATTCCAAAATCTCTGATTGAGTCATTTCAATAAAAAGATGGTATGAGGGCTGGAGAGATGGCTTAGCGGTTAAGCACTTGCCTGTGAAGCCTAAGGACCCCGGTTCGAGTCTCGGTTCCCCAGGTCCCACGTTAGCCAGATGCACAAGGGGGCGCATGCGTCTGGAGTTCGTTTGCAGAGGCTGGAAGCCCTGGCGTGCCCATTCTCTCTCTCTCCCTCTATCTGTCTTTCTCTCTATGTCTGTGGCTCTCAAATAAATAAATAAATAAAAATGAACAAAAAAAAAATTAAAAATAAAAAAAGATGGTATGAGGGCTGGAGGGATGGCTTAGAGGTTAAGGCATTTGCCTACAAAACCAAAGGACCCAATTCAATTTCCCAGGACCCACATTAGCCAGATTTACAAGAGGGCTCATGTGTCTGGAGATCGTCTGCAGTGGTTGGAGGCCATAGCATGCCCCATTCTCTCTCTCTCTCTCTCTCTCTTTCTCTCTCTCCCTTTTTCTCTGTGAGATAAAAATAAAATATTTTTTTAAAGGTAGTATGATACCAAACTATGTAGCAGCTAGAAAATTTATTTCCAGGATTAAATACACATTTTTATGTACTGAAAATATTCCCATATGTTGGGTCTATTAAAGTTGAAAACCTTGAAAGGCAAATCCCAATTGTTAATGTAGGTTGTTATTTACAAAGTCATATGCTGTCTGTTCAATCTTCTGTATTAAATAATAAAAGGTATGAGAATTCTGTCATTATATTATAGGAATAAGTTTTGAAAATTAATTTTGAGCAACAGGTGTTATTCATTCATTTGGACAACAAGCATTTATTCAAAATCTGTTCTATACCAATCTTGCTAGATGCAGAGAACTACTATTACTATTATTACTATTATTATATATATTATATAATTATTATAAGGAACTGCTATTTGTAAGCAAGTAATAGTGTAATTCATGAGATTCTCGAGCAAGGTGATATCATCCATCAGTTGTTCACTGGAGATGTATGAATTCTGAGAATACTATGCAAGCCCCATGCTTCTTGGAGCCACTGAAGAGATTTCATAGGGATGTAAAGCTTGTCTGTTTCCATCATGTACTAACTATTTTGAATAACTCATGTCACATGAAGAGAACATTAAGACTAGCAACGGTAGCACAGAATTGTTTCCCTCACAAATGCAAGGTGAACTACTTGCTTTAGATTAAAAAGTCCTCTGTAATTCATAACTTTCCTATCTCAATCAACATTACTTTTCCACTTTTGCAAGGATAATAACAAAATCACAATGTGGAACTCTAGAGTGGTATGGTTTTTTGAAAGTGTATTTAACAAGGATAGCCACTATTAGCAGCAACATCATAATAGCAACAGTTCTTGGCATATTCCAGGTATGTTATATATACAGTATGCTATATCAACATAAGTAGGAGTTGTTACCACTTTCAATTTTCTGAAGTCAAAAGTGGATACTTCTATGTGCTTAAGGTAAGGTAATACAGCTAGTCAGTAGAAGGACACAATCTAACCTGGTTGCTATTTCACCATAACTGGGTCCTGACTATAACATACATAAATGGGACTGGAGAGATGGCTTAGTAGGTAAGTCAAAGGACCAGGCTCAATTCCCCAGGACCCCCATAAGCCAGATACACAGGTAGTACATGTGTCTGGAGTTCTTTTGCATTGGCTGGAGGCCCTAGCACACCCATTCTCTTCTCTCTCTCTCCCTCTCCCTCTTTTTCCCACTCAAATAATAAATAAACAATTTAAAGATAAAAAGGAAATACATCAACGAAGGATGAAAATTCTTTATTTAGGAAGACATAGGTATTAGGAAGCAAAAAGATTGCAGATGAAACCTCTACCCAATTTTTAAGACCTGAAATATGTCTTAATCATTGTCAAAATTTTAAACATAGACATATTTTTAGAGAAATTATGCAAGTTCACTGAACTGAAAAAGGAGATATAAGAATTTTTAAATTTGAAAAATGTTGGACAAGCCCTCAAGATTATTCCCATGCTTTAGCCACAGTTCTTTGAAAAGAAACTTTGGTTCTTGAGATGAGAAATATCTATCAGGTCATCTTGTTCATCTCCCTGCCAGTAGAGAATTGTTCCTGACAGTAAGGAAGTTAACTTACTGACAGGACTCTTTAAGCAGCAATTTGCCAGGTGAATCCCTAAAGGCAAGAATGACTTCTCTGGTTTATCTTTTCCTTCTTATCATCAGTAGAGTGAGGAAACCAATTCAATTTTCTTTTCTGGAACAACAATGGCCCAGGATTCTTGAACATGAATCTAAACTGCAGAAATACTGGAAAATGTACCTAATGCCATATTGTTTAATATAGTCCTGGTCTTTCTCACATAGGCAAGTGTGTATTTATGGTATTGATGCATATGAGAATGTGTATGTGTATGTAGTTCTGAGAGGCATTTGATTCATGTTTTGACCATATCCAAATTAAGTGTATTCAATATGTTTAATACTCTATGAGAGATGGATGGTTATTGAAATATTTCAACAATAAAGTCTCCCTGTCAGAGTGTGATTTTTAACCATTTTTCTTATCTATTTAGAATGATACATACAAAAGTAAGAAATTTACACCTATTTCTTTTATCAATACAACATGGATGCTAATGTAACTTTTTTAAAAATACATATTCTATGAGACAATCACAGGTAGCATATTTGCTTGAAGTTTTAGGACATTTTCTCTCTTTTTTAAAATAAAATAAATGGAAGCAGGACCTTAGTAACATACATAGAAAGATTAGTTTTATTGCTACTTCTAAACCATATCTAGTCTTTCCCTCGCCTGACTACAATTCAGAAAGTGTGTACTGACAGAGGATCCTCATTTCAAAATATTCTATTCCTGTCGATGTTTGGACTAATGCATTTTCTCTAGCAACACAAAATCCTATACATTTATGAGCACAGGTAGATCATTTCCCTCTGTTTTGGAAGATCCCTAGATTCCAAAGATGAATTCTTATCATTAGCAAAGGCAAAGGGATGTTCAGAAGTACAGGGGAGGTTAGGCAAGGAAAAAAAAAATCACAGACGAAGGATTGTTCTGGGAAAGCATACTTCAGGTGAGAGGTCAAGAGAATGGAGAGGGAAGACATGTGGGTGGGAGGAGGAGATATGAGGGCTGGGTTGTAACTCAGTGGTAGGACATTTGCCTGCTATGTTTGAGGAGCTAGGTTTGATCTCTGACACAGAGGAAACAAAGACAGAAATAGAAAATATACATAAACTTTATTGTTACCTAGCATTTGTCTTGACTCTCAGGATTGTAGTCATGGCTTGGTACTCGGTAGTCTAAGATAATCAAGGTTAGTAAGTTTCTTCTTTAGATTTATTCTTTTTACAATTAAAATTTAGGTTAGTAAATGAAGTGATGGGTTCATTGTGGCATCTCCATACAATGTGTCATTATGTTTTTTCTTTGCTGTCCTCTTCTACTGTCCACACCAGGACCCTCTTGCTCCATCTAGTTTCCTATCTATCTCTAGGTAGTCTCTCCTCTTGATGATTTCCTAGTACATACATTTTATTGCCCTATTTTCCCATTCACTAAAGAAATACTCCTACCTTCACATAATTCACTTTTGTAGTAAAAGATACATAGATAGATAGAGAGATGACAGATATAGATATAGATAGAAAAGTATATAGATAATGCATGTAATATAGTGTTAAATTTAGATTCCACATATTAGAGAAGACATGGTTTTTATGTCTGTTTGAATCTGGGTTATTTCATTTAACATACTTGTTTCCAGTTTCATTTATTTTCCTACAAATTTAATTATTTCAGTTTTCATTACATTTGTGTAAAATTCTATTGAATTATATGTGTCACAATTTCCATTATTCATTTGTCTGTTGATGGACATTTAGGCTGGGTCCTTTTGCTGGCTATTGTGATAGTGACTTATTAATATGGATGTTCAGGTTTTTCTATAATGTACTGACTTAGAGTTCTCCTGTTGTGGTTTCAATGTGAAATGCCATCTGTAGGGAGGTCATGTGTTTGAAAACTTATTTCCTAGATGGGAGATGGAATCTTACTGGTTTAAATGGGTCAGAGAGCAGGTGAAGCCTGAGATTTAATAGCCTGGCTTTACTTCTTGTTTTCCTTCTACTACATGACTATACATGCAATATGACCAGCCAACCACATGACCTAGCTGCAATGCCTTCCACACTATTCATGTAGGACTTGGGTATTCAGAAAGGGTCTCCCATAATTTATAAACCCCAAGTGTTGGTTTCTATCCTACCTTTAATAAATAATTAATATAGATGGACTGAAGAAGGGTAAATTATGGATTATTAAAGTTTATTGAGAGATAAATAATAAATTGTGGGGCTTAGAAAACATGCTCTCATGTGGAAATATTGTACAGTTTATAAGAGAAATTGAGGGTTTTTTTGGTAAAAGAAATACTGGAGTAGAGCCTCAAGCATATGGGCTTAAGAGAAAATGAGGCTCTTAAAGATAAATTAGGGTAAAGCTGTGAACACATGGACATAAGATAAACTGAGATTTTTAAAGAGAAAATTGAGTAAAACTGCAAAAATGTGGAAAGCATAATCTAGGAACTTGTGTAGGGAGACTTAGAAGAAACTAGTGTGACATGTTCCATGTTCTTTTGTAAAATTAAGAGAACAAATGGTGAGACTCAAGGCAAAAATGAGGGGGCAACTATCAGACCACAGGCCAAGAGATTAAGAGCAGAAATTAGTAATGAAGAGAATTATACTCATGGTTACCCCAAGTTTAAGGAAATTACACAGGTAGTAAGCCTAGAGTTGGTGAGAGCACTCCTATGGTATAAGAAAAATATGCACACAATAGATTCAGAAACCTGAGGAAAATCATGCTAGTAATCAAAGTGAGAAGTTACCCCAAATTATAAAGCAGAGACAAGAAGAAAAGCCATCCAAACAAGACATAGTTTTATGCTCTTCTGCCTCCTACCAACCAGCCAGGTTGGGTCAGGAGAAAGCCAGACTCATGTGTATCTTTATGGCCCTAAGGGAAAGAGGTAGGCAGGCTGAGAAGAAAAGCAGGTAAGTACAATGAAGTGGAGTAGGTCAAATTTTGGGACAAAAAGAAGACAGGAACCTTTATAGGAAAAGGGGAAGACCTGGGTGGTTGGTGGACAGAGGGAGGATTCCTGGGTCAGCCCATTTACAGCTGACTAGGTAGCATGCAAGACAGAGAAGTAGGTGAAGCTGTATATCAGTCTCCATCACATGTGAGCTCCATTTTTGTGATGGCCTGTGGAGTGGCTTCTCTTTGAGCCTCAATCTCTAATTGAAACTGTCTTAAAAAGCTAGGTTTCTCCTATCCTGCTTCACTATAATGGACTGTGCTTCATGGATCTAAATGCTGAAATATACTCTTCTTCAACTGATTCTTGTCAGGTATAAATTAACTGAGAAAGAATTAGTACCAAGAAGTAGAATTGTTGGTGTGATAAACCTGACCATGTACTTCATATACCCTTGAAACTAGTTGTGTGAGAAATGGAGAAGCACTTGGAACTTGTGGCTAGAAAAGACCTACAATGCTGTAGATGGAGCTAAAGGAGGCATTCTACAGGGAGTCTGGAAAACCAGAATGTTGAGAGATGCACATGAGCAGTACATGCTTGGCTCTTGGGCAGGAGAACTCAGAGGGGAACTCTATTGGAAAATAGGTTAGGGGCAGATAGTAATATATTCTGCCTGCATTATGTCTATGGTCTAAGAACTTGAGAAATATTGAATTTCAATTTAAAGAAAATGGATTAGTGTTTTCATGGAGGAAATTCAAAACAGCATAGCATCCAAGCTACAGCATGCTTGCTTTCCACTGCACTTAGTCATATATATGACAAAGAGAGCATAAAGATATGAAGAAAAGTGAAGTTTAGGCATTTTCCCATTGTTATAGAGAGACATTGAGGCTAAACATTGTGAAGCTGGATTGCATTCCTTGCAAAGAATCTCCGAGAGCTGAAGGGGTGACATGGTGAAGACAATCCTAAATTGCAATAAATCCAGCAGGATTATGGAGATGCTTGGACCATTGGACATTCCGAGCCCCTGGGAGCCTAGTTGACTCTATCTAGAGAGCAAGATGCTGCACATTCTATGGCAGGACTTGGCATTTGCCCTAATGTTCTTAATCTTTGCTAACAGTGCCTCCATTTCTCCTTTTTGTGGTTCACAACCAATGGTTTGCCTTGAATCACAAAAGAAACATTGGACTTTTGAACAATGTTGGAACTGTGAAAAACTATACATTTTTTAAAAGTCTTACTGAATACATTTTGCATCATGAGGTATCCATGAAGCCTATTAAAACCAGCTGTAGTATGTTATGGTTTGAATATGAACTGTCTCCCAAAGGCTCATTTGTTAGATCACTTATCACCCAGCTGGTAGTCCTGTCAGGGAAGGCTATGGAACCTAGGGTAGAGCCTTGATGGAGGATGGGAGGGGGTAGATCACTGGAGATGGGCTTTGGGGCTTAATAATCTACTTTGACCCTCTAATTTCTGATTCTAAATGTAATGTGATCAGCTGGCCTCTGGCTCCAGCCACCATACTTTCTCTGTCATGACAGGGTGTATCACCTGTAACTATAAACAGAAACAAACCCTTCCTTCCTTCCTTAGGATACTTTTTGTCAGGCATTTGGTCACAACAATGGTTATACTAACTCTTGTAGTACCCAAGAAAGTATTTATAAAAATCCAGCGATAACCAGAGAAATCTTTCTTTCCTTCACTTTGCATTGTACTTATCTCTCTCTCTCTCTCTCTCCCTCCCTCCCTCTCTCTCTCTCTCTCTCTCTCTCTCTCTCTCTCTCTCTCTCTCCCCACCTCTCATCCTCCTTGCCTCCTCCCACCAGAGGCTTACTCACTATGCAGTCCTGTCTGTCCATGAACATGAGATCCCCCTGCTTCTCACTACTGAGTGCTTAGATTATTGGCATGTGCTACCACTATCAGCTGTGTATCATTCTTGCATGATAATATAACACACTTATACTCTATGTTACTTGTTAACTGTCTGGCTTTTCATTCTAATTTAGATGATGCTGGTGTAATTTACTCTGATGGCTTCATGTGTATGTGTCATTGATTCAGTAGTATAGTAAGAGTATTTATACCATAGAAGTGATGCTCAGGGTTTAAACTTTGTCTCCTCCAGGGATAGAAGCAAACTTCATCAGCATCATTATTGTCACACATATACTCAGTTTCTAAATTTGGATATATCTTAGTCTAAATCAGAGGGAGGGATAATTAGTAATTATACTTTTATAAATTATTTATTGACAGGCTCCATACATATATACAATATACCATAATCATTATCCTCTTTCACCAACTTTGTCCCCCTTCCACCCTCTCCAATGAATCCTTTCTTTTTTCCAACTAGTCCTGGTATTGTAATGATACTTCTGATGTCAAGATTGGCTTCCCCTGTTATCTGAAGCATGCTCTAGAAGATGGAAATAAAGAGGACTTCATGTTTTTGTCTTAGGAAAGTCAATAGGGGATGAAATGAGGTGAAAATTACTCAACTTCATTTCACATATGGTGAACTGAAGTTCTCTAGAAGATTCTAAGAGACAGATTTCAGGGCTGGAGAGATGGCTTAGCAGTTAAGTGCTTGCCTGTGAAGCCTAATGACCCCAATTCCCCAGAACCCACCTTAGCCAGATGCACAAGGGGGCGCACATGTCTGGAGTTTGCAGTGGCTAGAGGCCCTGGAGTGCCCATTCCCTCTCTCTCTCTCTCTCTCTCTCTCTCTCTCTCTCTCTCTCTCTCTCTCTCTCTCTGTCACTTTCAAATAAAAAAGAAGAGAGACATATTTCACCTGGATAAGTACTATTGCACAAAAATGAAGAGGTGATGTTACAGATTAAGAATTCCCATCATGTAAGTCAGACTTGGCTCCTGAAATATGAAGTAGTTTAAAACAAAGGATTACACTGAAACATTTCAGATAATAAGATATGTATTCTAAAGATGACTATTTCAGTTAACTGGTAGGTTTTCATAATTTTAAAAATATTTTAGTTGCAAACCTTTTAAAATACAAATAGTATATGGAATTCTGTTAATTTATTTTCACATTGAAAATGTAAATGATTTTAGCTGTGCCATTGATCATACTTCTGGTGGCTAATAGGACTTGATGTGTTTTCATGACATTGCACTTTATTTAGAATCATTTAAAGCTCATAGTTTAATTTTGGCATGGTTTGAATGCAGGAACATTTGTGTGCTCATTGGTTTTAATGGTGAGGTGAAATCATGCTCTTGAATTAAACATCAGCTGGTGATTTTCAGCATGATACACCTCTTCTGTAGTCCCACTGGTAATTTAAAGAGCTAGCACTAAACTTTTCAATGGAACACTGACTTTTTAGAATTAATCTAAATATCCACCTACTTCATGTGAGCAGGTGAAGGGACATGCCTGATACTTTATGTGCTTACGCATGTTTGAGCAGAATAAAACGTTGGCATGTTAACCAGCATATCACGTTTAGTAGTTTATGGTAATTGAAACAATGTATGTGTATTTTACATGTTATCAGGAAGCTTTAGATTCATACTTTAAATGGCCACTATTATCAATAATCAAATATTTTTAAAAATCAGAGTTATTAATCTACAATTATGTTGTAGTTCTTCTATTTTTAAAATATTTTTTAAAATTTTTATTTATTTATTTGAGAGCAACAGTGAGAGAGAGAGAGAGAGAGAGAGAGAGAGAGAGAGAGAATGGGCACGCCAGGGCCTCCAGCCACTGCAAATGAACTCCAGACACATGCGCTCTCTTGTGCATCTGGCTAACGTGGGTCCTGGGGAATCGAGCCTTGAACCGGGGTCCTTAGGCTTCACAGGCAAGCGCTTAACCACTAAGCCATCTCTCCAGCCCTACTTTTAAAATATTTTAAGGCAATATTCTGAGTATGTTTACTTATTTGGAAATAGAAACTAAACCCAGTGCCTTGAGAATGTTAGGTAAGCACTCTACTACTGAGCTAAATACCTACCTCCTTTGTTTCCTTTTAAAGGTAAGGCTAGAGGATTTAAAATATAAACTTTTGAAAACAATCATATGTAACATATTAACTGTGAGCACATCATTTGTGTTCTTTCATAATTTTAGATTCTAAGTAGTAATGAAGGAGTATATTAGGCTTCTTTACAGGAACTACTAAGTGATTGAATGAATTGTTATTAAAAGGGGATTCATGCAATTAATTTATGACAGTCTAACAATAGGTATCTGCAGGCTTGAGAGTCAAGGAACCCATAGCTACTGCTCAGTCCCTGTAATTGTATGCTTCAGCCAGCCTTAGCTCCGTAAGCCTAGAGGATTCGTAGATAGCCAGTAGTCTTCAGTCCATGGTGGAAGACTGATGAAATTTGGTTCCAACATCAATAAGAGAGAGCATAACATGAACTATGCACTTATGAGTGAATTTCAAGGTGCATGTATCCAGGTACAGGGTGCTACTCACCTCACCTGTGAGTAACATAGGCAGCCAAGAAAAAACTGGCTGTCTTCTCTCAGAACTTTGTATTTGGCCCACCACTGAGAAGGCCACCCACTCCAGAGGAAGGACTCACTTCCTTCATCTAATCCATCCTGAAAGCAAACTCAGAGGTCCACCTAATAGGGATGCCTGTGGAGTCCAAGTCTGACGAAGCTGACAAATGAACTTAAACATCACAGGGAACTTTAATTCATTTTGTAGAGAAATAAAGAGTCCAGTGTCTGAGTTTATGTATTGACACTCTCTTTGAGTAGTAGATGGAACACTTGAGGAAGGTCTAAGCAAGCTGGGATCTAATCAGGCTCCTTACCAGTCTGTGGACACATCAACTGTCTTCAATGACTACATTTATATACAGATTTTATCTCAGAAATTATTCAGTAGAAAGTTACTAGGGCTCTTTTTCTAATACTAATCTATGAATATAAATGTTCTGTGTAGGTAAACACTATGTACTCAGAGGGCAACTCTAAGATTCTATTTTTCTCAGTTTTGACATATTGCAAAATAAAATTTAGGCTGGAGAGATGGCTTGGTGGTTAACAGGTTTGCCTGCAAAGACAAAGAACACTGGTTCAATTCTCCAAAACTCACTTAAGCTAGATGCACAAGGGACACATGAATTTGGAATTTCTTTGCAGTGGCTGGAGGCCTTGGTGTGCCCATTCTCTCTCTCTCTTTCTCTCTCCCCTTCTTTCTCTCCCTCAAATAAATAAACAAAAGTAAAATAAAATTAAATTATATTAAATTGAGTGTTTAAAACTATAAATGATTTTGCTGGCAAATATATGTTAATAACTAATGATAAATTTGAGCCCACTTACTTTTCAAATATGTGAATGATGCATTGAATTTGATTATCTGTAAATATGATTCACTAAATTAGCTCACAATTAATTCAAGAGCCTATGTACATAATTCAGAATATATGAAGCTCAGACTGTACTCTATTTTATTTTTAAAGAATAACCTATCATTTTCTGCCTTGCTGGTGTCATCTAACAGTTCAGGTGATGCATGTGTTTTTTTGTTTTCTTTTTTCTTTTATGCTCTTTACACGTATACATTTTGTTATAGACATTTTTTTAAAGCAGATCATTTTATATGTTTGTATTTTATGAGGTTCAGGGCACTCTGTATGAAAGCCATTCATGTCACTATACCAATGTATATCCATGAATCCAATCCAGACTGCAAGGCAGGACAAGAGAAAAGAAAACATATCTGTGTGGTGCAGGAGGAAATCAATTAGATTCATTATCTGTTCTGCATTCCAGTCACTTCTTTAAAAGAAAAGAACATAATACCATGGCAACAGTTAAACCTTCAATCCATTATGGTATATAATAATTAAGAGGTCTTCAACCTCCCTCTTGAGAAATAGATATAAAAAGAAAATTCACAGTGCTTGCACCAAGTCCCTACATTTATGCTGATTAAATGACAAGTTTATAATTTACAGGTGTCTTATTGCCATGGGAATGCAATCATACAATTCCATTTTAGAATTCAAGGGCTTTTGAAAGATGCAGCAGGATTGTTAGCTGGGCTGCAAGCTAAGATTGAATTGAAAGAGTGGCATGCAAATTTTAGAACATGGTGTTGACATTTACTGGCCAATGAAATTGTGCAACACTCATGCATGACTGCAGATGCTGACATTTCAAACTTTTCTTACTGGCTTTTGTGTATTACCTGAAGAAATTAACATAACTACTACTTGCTCTAAGCTGTCATTAATGTCATCTGGGAATTGAGATTCATGAAATTAGTTATTACTCAGCCTTGAGACCTGTTTTATACTCTAAGAGGAGAATTTACAGACCCTGGGACCTGGTATTTTTAGGTGTTTCTTCAGCTACCTCTGTGGATGAGAGATAGCTAGGGGCTACAGAGTAAAAATGTCAATAAGAACAAGGGAAGAGATCTGCAGAGGAGGAAAGTTTCAAGGGGAATGCTAAGGGCCAAGGAATTGCAAATATGAGACAAGAGAACTAAAAATATGAAAAGGTACATTTTAAGTAAGTCAAACAATGACGTGCTTTTTCACTGCTCCTGTTAACCAAAGCATGGCCTGATATCCCTTAGAGTCTGCACACAATGAACTTCAGGGTTTACTCCATAGTGCCTGTGGTCTCTATTACCAATGATTTAGGAGGGAAACAACCCAAGGTAAAGATGTCATCACTAGCCGTTAAGAGTTCTATGAGTAATGTGAACCACATTCAGTTGTGCTTTCTTCTAACTAAAACATCTGAGAATTCTCCATTCTCTTGTCAGACAATTTTTTTTTTTCAGTTTTTCTTAAGCAGAGAATCTCTGCTTCTTAAGTATTTACAAGAGACTATTCAAGAGTAGAATTACACTATGAGCTATATTATTTTCCACGGACAGATAGTAGCACTGTTCATGCCTGATTTAACACAGACATCATTGCAGTGATTATGGACATAATCAGGATATTTACTAATATTTGCAGGAGAATTGAGAAACTTCTGGACTTTGGCTTAACGTTTTCTTCAGGTGGGCTGTATGGACTTCACAAATTCCCTATCCTTTTGTCTCTTCGAGTCCTTGGAGAGCATCTATGAAATATCTTAGTCACAGTTCTGTGAATTCAGATTTTTGATATATAAGCATATGCAGTTATCTCAAACAGGAATTGATTAATATAGCCCAAGACGTCAGCAATAAAGTATGTATGTCAGGCTGTTTTGGTGGTGTTGCTCTGACACACCCTTCAGCCAAAAGCTTGTACTGATCAGCATGCTTCAGCCAGGGCACATGGAATGACTGCTTCTGGGAACCAATCCTCTTGTGGCATCGAGAAAATAGAAAAGCAGCTGAGACTCACCTTTTAAAATACTTCCTATGCTTAGAAATTATATATTTGTATTGATATCTTCTACAAAATGCTAAATGCAAAGAAATGCTCCTGGAATAGATAAGAACAGAGTGTGTCAGCATGTTCTTTTGAATAGGTTTGTCTGTTTTCTTTCCTGTTTGAGAGGAAATATAGTAACACACTCTCTCTCTCTGTCTACCCCCCCCCCTCTCCAGTGCAGCTGGAGGTCCCCAACTGTTCTTGTCATAAGCACACCAAATTCAGAAATGGGTATCTCTACAAAATTTCACCACTAGATTTATTTTCCTTTCTGCAAATGCAGATCAGAGATGCACAGCCATTTTTTTAATGTAATTTTAGATTTTATATTGAGAGAAACTGGGAAGGATTTCAAACATGGTAGTCCCTTAATAAGTGTAGTAAAACATCATCCTGGGTTTATGTGGAAATTGTCTAAAGATGGAGAAGAACATGGGAAAGACACACAAATAAGATAGGCATCTGTGATGTTGCTATAGGAATCCAAAGGTGATGATTTTCTCAACAATGCACTAGTATAGTAATCAGAGCAGATGGTAGACTTAATATTTCAGAAGAAACTCTGAATATAGTTTTGTTTTAAGTACACACACATATATATATTTGTATAAATATGTATATGTATATGTACATATATAAGTATGTATGTATATATACCATTTTCATGTATATACACATACACATATATGTATTTTGCAATTTATAGATGAGGGATTAAGTCAAAGGTGGTATCTAGTTTTGTGTTTTGAATATTGGTTAGCTGGACATGCTCCTCAGTGAAAAAGAAATATATTAGTTAAAAATGTAAAATATGTTGATTTCATTTCTCTTTATTTCTGGAAATTTTCCAATCCAATGAATTGACTATGCAGCTGGACCTAGCTCTTTGTCTCTCCCTGAAATGGATGTGCTTTTCACAACACATCATCTTAAATGGAATTTGCTTGTTCATAGTACAAATCTTGCTTATTTTAGAGGTTACTATTAGAAAACACATATGACAAAAAGAAAGGCTAGCTTTGGACTTGGAGCACAGAGTGTCTGGCAAAGTACCTGTGGGCTGGACCCTATATGATGATAGTAAATAAAACAGTTTGCATTTGTATCTTCTTGTCAATGAATTAAATGCTTTAAACTAATATTGGAATGACATAATCTCAGTGATGGCAGTTTATATTTTAATGCTTATTTTATTTATATTCTTGTTTGGATTGATTAATTGGTTTATATATTCTTGTTCTTATCCTTACTTCATTCTCAAGTTTGGCAGGCAGAACCAGTTTCCTGGATGAGACAATTTTTTTTTTTTTTTTCCCAGAGATCGCCTTGGATCTTTAGGCCATTGTTGGACTCTGTACCTTGAAAATTGGCAGTGTTAGGGGAAAACGTCTGTGTGACCAATGGCCAAAGGGAGAACATCAGAGATGCTGGAAAAAGTCTCTTAACCTAGGAAATTGTGCTTGTTTCTTGAAGCTATCAAATGAGATATTATACATCTGGACAGAAATTTTACTGTGTTTTTACTATTTCCCCTATTTAGCTATAGCATGATTTTATCACAGAAATATAATCAGTATTTTGCAACTTGTGGTATTAACAAACTGTTGATTATATAGGAAGCTATTCAAATGAATATTTCTTTAAAATGATTTAAGTTAATTAAAAATTAAATTTAATTAAAAACTAGTCCTTGAGCTGGAGAGATGGCTCATCAGTTGAGGGACTTGCCTGCAAAACCTAATGATCCAGACTTGATTCCCCTGTACCCACATATAGCCAATTGCAAAAACTGGTGCATGTATCTGGGGTTCATTTGCAGTGGCTAAAGGCCCTAGTGTGCCAAATTTCTCCATCTCCCTCTCTCTCCCTCTTGTAAATAAATAAATAAATAAATAAATAAATAAATATATTTTTAAATCTAGTCCTTTTTTTACTTCTCATAACTTGTTGGTGAAGAGTAGCTTACCAGAGAACTTGATTTTATAAGATAACAAAAAAATATGTCTGGGGAAAACTTAAAAATACTCAAAATTTCCTATACTAAGGCAGTATTAAGTTTGAATTATCTATCAATAGGGTGCTAATAATTAAGAATAATTTATAAACAATTGCAGAAGAGACAAATTATAATGTAATCAGACTTGTGGATTCAGTTTCCAATAGTAGTTTCTTTGATGTTTTGGAAGATCTTTTCCAAAATATTCTATAAATATAATGATAAAATATACCAAAATGTATTTTATTTAATGAAAGTTTCTCATGACTAATATACTATAGGTACTGAAGAAAGTAAAGAACTGTTCTTTCTTCTGAATATTTCTCCTCCTTCAGTGGAAGATGTATTTCATTTCAGTCTCTATCTTAGGCTTCTTCCACACTGCCCATCTTTTATCCATTCAGAAGAAAGCTGATCTCTAAGACTAGCCACATTTTACTAGAGGGCATGCTAATTTTCCTTAGATACCGAATCCCATTTGAAGGAATTCATGTGATTTTTGTTCTCCTATTGAGTAGTTTTCAATCTCCAATTAAGTGGGAGCAATGAGAGATGAGGAAGTTAAAATTTTAGTGTCTAAGATTTGATTTAGAAAATATTTTTTTTGAAATTATGGAAAATGCTGATAAAGAGACACTATTTCTCATGCTATCTTGGAGATGAAGATAATTTCTGGTTAATAATGGAAGGTTTCCTAATGTATAGCAATTCTAAGTGATGGGAAAAATGACATTGTTACCTGCAATAGCAATAATACTGAAGACTATGTTATTATAGCAAAAGAGGGAAGCTTAAGCAAGAAGAGATGAAGAAGTCTATGGCCCCTCCCAATTTCCAATGAAAATTTGTATTGCTATGCAGTACAGGAGAAAACATTCCTAATTAAAATATACATGACAAAAAAGAGACTGATATAGTGTCTTTAACATGATAGTATTTAAAAGAGAAATATAAGTTCATGAGTGCAATGGCTATGTCATGTCCAGAAGACTGTATCCCATAGCACTCTTCCACATATTCTGGGTCTTGCATTCTTTCTGTTCCCTCTTCTACAATGTACCCTGAGCCTTAGTATGAAAGAAGAAACAAATCCTAAGGGGAAAAAAAAAAAATACAGGAAAGAATTTATCTTGCAAATATACATTTATACATGAAGTAGTTTATCAGTAAGTTTATTCACTGCTACATTGGTTATACTACCAAGAGATTAGAAATAGCCTAACTATTCATCCATCTGGCAGTAGATTAAATCTTCTAGGGCAAAGAGAAAATTCTCTGTGCATGGTATGAGATAGCATCTAATATTGATTATTAGGTGAAAAGGTAGGGGTTGAAGAGAGAGTTTAGTGATTGAAGGCACTTGATTGCAAAGCCTGACAGCCTGGGTTCAATTCCCAAGCACTCACTTAAAGCCATATGCAAAAAATGGCACATGTACCTATAGTTTGTTTGCATCCGCAGGAAGCCTGGCTCATATTCACACTCTCTCTCTCTCTCTCTCTCTCTCTGAAATAAGTAAATAAATAAAATATTTTTTTTAAGTGAAAAGGTAGATTTGGACCAAGTCATGAGTTTGTATGAAATATTTTGCTTTTATGTAATAAAAGAGGGACTCGATATACATATTTGTGTATGGTCATGTTTTCTTTAAGAGACTCCAGAAGACTGTACCCACCAGCTAATTAAACATTTTCTATGAACACAGGAGTGAATTAGAAACAAGCGTGTGGTAGTTTGAGTGGATGTCCTCCAATAGATTCAGGGGTTTTATTCAAACTTTTAACTTGACATCACTGTGGGTGGATCCTATTGTCCAGCCCAAAGGTACGTTTGAGGGTGGATATGAATTCCAGCCAAAGATATATAGAGAGAGAGTGCTTGAATTCTGCCTGGGATTCATGGAGTGTGGTTGCTTATAATGCTGCTGGTAGATTTCTCTCTGCATGGGCCTGTGAAAGGGGGATAGCTTCCTCCACTATTGTGGAACTTCCCCTAGGTCTGTGAGCTTTAAATAAATGTCATTCCTTCCACAAACTATGCCTGGTTTGAAAGTTCATTCTAGCAACATGAAGTTTACTATGATAAAATTTATATCTTTCTGGGATGTTTTTGCATGATGAATCTGCCTATGTGGATTTTGGTCTTTTGGAACTTTTGTTTTGGAGGAATAGGCATGGACTTGGTGCATGCTATTGAAGATACCTTCCTGAGCACTAAGCCAAGTTTTATGGGCTATTTTGGTGAGACTATAAAAATGCTAAGTGCAGAGAATAATATTTGGAGGATTTTTAAATGAACTTACAAAGGGGAAAGTAAAGATAAGAGAGAACTTTGTTGGAACTGAGCTACTGCCATAATGGCTGAATGCATTCTGCTACCCATGCTCAGAGAGTATGATCATGATTAAATTTGTAAGGCACTGATGTGTTTGGCTAAATATATGGAACTGAGAATTTAAAATTTAAAGTTGGAAAAATTTAAGCAAGTTTAAAATTACAGGCATTGAGACTATTTGCTGAGGCAGCTATTGTTAAGCAGATTTTACCATGATTAACAATGGCCTACCTGTTTTACATTGAAACAATGGAAAAGGATGCTTGAAGGAAAACTGCTCTTCAAGGTCATGATTATTTCATCCCTGAAATAAAAATATGGCTGTGTCCTTAACACCAAGTATTGATTTCAAAAGCATGAAAAATGCATGGAGAGGGTCACAAAGTGCAGATAGTTCCAGACACATTGCTGAGATATGGTATACAGGCAAGGCATGATGATCCTGATAGTCCAGTGGAGCCATTGGAAAATCGACTGTGGTTGGCACTGAGATCAGAATAAGATGTTTTGGATATAACATAACTAGACAAGGACTACTATTCAGTGCTCTTGGCTCAGGACAGAAGTTTCCTTTGGCTACTCAGCCCAACTTCAGGGACAGAATTGGAAAATCCAGAGACTGTAAATCACTCATTATGATAGCATACTTGAATTCCAGCTTTTTGATGTTTGCTTGATGGTTGTTGTGTTTCCATGGGTCTAGCCTCTCCTTGTTATGCCTTATAGAATTTAGAAATTTTACTCTGGGACTTGATATGTTGAAAGTATATAACTTGTTTTGATTTTACAGGACTCACAGCTTAGAGAATATAAAAAGTCTCAGATGAGACTTGAGACCTTGGAGCTATCCTAAATTGGTAAAGATATGAGAATTTGTGAAGTTGGACTGAAAACAATTTACAATGTGAAATGGTTATGATTCTACTGTGGGCAAGAGGTGGAATGTGGTACTTTAACTCAGGAATTTTATTCAACCTTGTAATTTGGTGTCACTGTGGGTAGATCTAGGATCCAGCCCTAAGGTGTGTTTGGGGTGAATCTAAATTCCAACCAAAGATATGCAGAGTGCTTAAACTCTGCCTGGGGTTCCTGAAGTGTGTTTGCTTATCTTGCTGATGGTGGTATTTCTCTCTTCACAGACCTGTGAAAGGGGATTAGCTTTTCTACTATTATGAAACTTTCCCTGCATTTGTAACCTTCAAATAAATCCCATTCCCCTTAAAAACTGTGCCTGGTTTGGAAGTTCATTCTATCAATGTGAAGATGACTAAAACAGAGTGTTCATAGCAGAGTCACACTACAGTTCTACAGTTTACCCCTTGTTTTATCACAGAATTCTTTAAATCCTTTAATTTATTTATTTTAATGTTCATCTAAATAAAAGTGATAGCAAAATATAAGCTCTTGCATATGCCACATAAGGATATTTCAATCAATGAACCAAATAGGCAAGTATGGTTACAAAAGCTTATCTTACCTGTCAATACAAATTGCCTTAGTTTTTTGTATGAACACCTCATAATGTCCTCACAAAGACCAAATTATCTAATGATAGACTTCTCCAAATTTACCTTATGTTAAATGATGTATGGTTATAGGATATATACTCTGTTCTCAGATGTCATCTGACAGGGAAAAGAGAAAACAATAACAATTATAAGACAATATGTGTACACTGTAGTACACTATAATGAAACAAATCCTTGCTTTGAGATGGCATGGGACGGTAGTCATTTCTGGGTAGAAATCATAAAAATATTACAAAAGGTAAATTAGCATTTGAGAAAGCCATGCTTCATGGCCCCAGATTACGTACTTCTACTCACAGCTCTCATGAAAATAGAAAGGCCTTCTAATTTATTGTTGTTGTTTTGAAATTACAAGTAATTTTTGAAGAAAGATATCTATATTTTAGTTTTAACTGGGTTACTGGGTTCCACACATTGTGCATTCAGTACTATACAAGAGATAGAATTTTACTCTTTTCAGATGGTGGTGATTGCTAGAGAGACTCCAAGTCCTAAGAAGAAGTAACAGTTGAGTATTAATCACTTAGGGAGACATCTCCATCAACACTCCAATTGCTCAGGACAATATAGCAGAAGAAGTGACAAAGAAAATGAAAGATCCAAAGGATAGGGAGAAGTGCTCTGTATCATTGTCTTCCCCAGAGTGCTCATTGTATTCATGACTCCATAGCACTTGCCTTTTATCTATATAATATTCAGCCTAGCAACAAGTTTTTATGGAAGATGGAGGGAACCCCCATAAACAAACAAACAAAAAAGCAAGCAAAAAACTGAAGACATCAATACAGAAGAGTAGTAGGAAGGAAGCTGGGTTTTAACATACGGAGTTGGATGCATAGGACAAAGGAGGGTGGCAGGAAGAGCTAATGCAAATACTTGATAAAATTTTTAATTTAATTTTAAAATTCCAACACAATTAAAATTTTCTTAAGGAAAAAAAAGAGATAAAAGTTGAAGTTGTGATCTTTTGTACAATAGGGCTTCTGAGAAACTTGTACTAAAATGTGGGCATGACATAAAGAAGTGAGTCTTAAAATAGTATAATCACCATCTGATTGGTATGATTTTCACTTTAATATTTAACTCTTATTTTAATATCTGACTTACTTCAAGCATTATTTATATAGTTGCAGAAGCAAATAGCTGCACATGAGCATATTAGAAGAAACAATGGAGATGAAAATGCAGAAAAGGGGAATAGTAGAAAGGGTTGGGGAGCATATTTCAACATACTTCATACTTGTAAAAAAATTCCCTTTGTGTAACACATTACTATGTACCATAAATATATACATTGAAAAATTTAAAAGGGGGTTGACCAGAGAGACATTAGGACTGTAAGAAAGAAAGAAGAGCTAACCTCAACAGCACAAACTTTAATGGCGTATACTGAGGGGCAGCCTTCTTCCATGGGAAATGAGAATAGCAGCCCCTTCAGTGGGCATTGGGGATTTTAAAGAGTCAGGCTTCAGGACAGCCTGAGATAGGGTAGCGGGGATAGAGTTAGACAAACTTTAAATTGTCTCTATCCACTGTTTACTTTTCTTTGGGAGTGAATGGTGAGAAGTCAGAGCCTCTTCTTTTGTTTACTGATCATCTGCTAAATGGGATTAGAGCTATGTCCTAGGTGGCCGGATATCTCCCAGAGTCTGGCCATATTCAAACTTGTAAGTTTTATGGTCCAAAAGATTTTTTCCAGTGAGGTCAGTGATTCATAAATCCTTCAGCAGGCACTGTGGAATCAATTTAATAGGGCAGGGACCCCAGACCTTCTCTACATTCTGTTGAGAAGGAGTAGGTAGTAAACATGACTGGGCCCCTAAAAGCAAAAGGCAGGAAGGCCTCCACTTTGCTAGAGATCAAAGTATGATCTAACTTCTTATCTGTTTCCAAGATCTGTTTTTTTTTCCCAAATAACCAGGGCCCCTCCTGGGAGGAAGGTCTCTCCTAGGACTTAAATCCAATCCTAACATTGTGTTTGGTCAAGTTTAGACGCCAGAACTTGGCTGGCCTCTTCCTGAGAACATCCCTAGCCCAAAGCAATCGGCAGTCCCTCTGGCTCACCTGAACTGGAAGGTAGTGCCCACTACCATAAGGTTATAAATATATTTGTAAGGGGAGGATAAGTTCTCTGGGCTGACTGACCTGTCCTGAACCACCAGCTTCTAGGTTAGTTTCTTCTTGCTGGACCCAGCCTGGCTGAGCCAGTGAGATCCCCCAGCCCTTACTTTCTGTTAGTTGGGACAGGCTCCCAAAAATGGAGTCACAGAGGACAGCAGGATGGTGACAGAGACTTGTCCACCTTCCTCAAGAAATCGCCCAGCCATTATCCCTTTCTTGCCTAACAATGCCTCCCAGGTCATGATTTCCTGCCCCTTTATCTTATAAATCAAGTGATTCCTATTCTACTTGTCATATCCTGGCTGTCCTAGATCTTCCCTAAAGAAACCCCTTTTTTTAAATTCAGCTTTTCCCTTCCTCACCTACTCCCAACTGAAGAGCCATATAAAGCCCACTATCTGGAATCTCAAAGTTGGCTATGCTCTGATCTTGAGAGTCCGTCCTGGCAGCTCGTGTTTTTCCTGAATAAAAGCTTGCATCTTTGTCTCATAGTGGTTTATGTGGTCTTGGTCACTCCTGAACTTATGCTTTCCACATGGGCTTTTTACCCCTCCTGCTCTTCAAGTGTTAGAGCTCTTTGAACTTGATTTTCTGTCCTTTCCACAATTTTTCTAGGCCCTTCAAATGGACTCTCCAGCCACATGAGCGTCTTTCCTTGGTTCTGTACTTCCCAAGTAAACATAATAATGTAATAATTATTCTTATCAGTCTTATTTTATTCAATTAGTTGACTAAAATTAGACACAAACTTACGGTCTAGAGTTCAACGAATTTCCCCATTACACTGTGCAAGAGTAGGAAACGTTCTAGAAGTGGTGAATCTGTGGCTTTCTCTAAGAAATTTATTTGCCTACAGCTTGACTGAACTTTCACCAATTATCCTTCTCCAGGCCTTTGACTGTCCCGACCCGCGGGACCTCGTTATTCGTGGGGGCGAGGAGGACCCCAACCTGAAATAAGATGGGCGAGAGAGAGGAAGAGACTCAAGCAAATGTACACTTGTCAAGAGTCCAATTTTATTGAGCCACAGCGGCCTTTTTAAGGGTTAGGGTTAGGGTCTTGGGTGGGGGGGGGGGCTGGAGGAGGCAGGTGGTGGAAAGTTACAGAATCTTCTTGGCCTTTGGCCTAGGACAGTTTGCAGTTATTCCAAGAATTCACAGTATAGTTCTCAGGTCTCTGCAGTCACCAGGCAGGATGTTAGTTAGGTGTGGCGGGGTGAGGGGATGGAATCAGTTAGGTATGGCAGGGTGGGGGGATGAGGAAAGGTCGGAAGTTGCTCAGGGCAGAAGTTATCTCAGGGCAGAGGTTATTTCAGGGCAAAGATCTGTTCAGGGCTCATCTCCTCGTCTCCAACATTTGACATTCCATTCTTGGGGCATTTACTAGAGCAAAGCACATTGTTTCTCTGGGCCTTGGTGATGGAATTCATTTCAAAGCTTGTTTTCCTATTTACAAATCTAGGAGTCTTTCTCAAAGACCCAGGAGACACCTGCTGGAAATATAAACATCAAGAAAGACCAGTCTGTTTCTCAGCTTCTTTGGGAAAGGAGCCTATGGATACCTGTATCCAAGTTGCGGAAATACTTCCTGTCATACAGATAAAAGAAAGCTCACTTTTCCTTTATAAGCTATTAGCAAATAGAGATGGCATCAGATCTTAAAGACCTCTCTTCTCTGCCTTTCTTGTATGCAGTAACACTGGGAGAGTGCTGGTTTTTCACCTAGCACAGCCATCCTTTTTTGCCTATTTATCTTTGTTTAGAATATTCTGGTTCTTTTTTGTTGCTGTTGTAGGTGTTTGTTTTTGTTTTTTTATAGTAGCATTTCATATTTCTTAGTAAACACTGCCCTTATTAAAGAAAAACCGTGATAATGACTATGGCTTTGTATAGGAGAAAGAGAAATGGGTCTAATATTATATATTTTCTGACAAATGATGTATTTAAGAATACTGAGATTAAATTCAATTTTAATAGATTCAACATCCAAATAGTGAATCTGACATTTTATCAATAATAATGTCTAAGATATCTTCAATATTTGTGTTTCAAAGTATACTGGACAATAAATAAAATGAGATTTGTAACATTGTCCTAACCTTTATCCAGATGCTCCCCCTTCCCTGTCCTTGTAGCTGTTAGGTAGATCAACATGTTTTGACTCCTGGCCAGCTCTCCACCAACCATCTCTTCGCAATGATTTAGCTTTCTTTAGTTCTTTTTTGTTCGGTGGGGGGGGGGGGGGGCTTGATGTGATTCCACATTTTTCTTTGGATCCTGTGTATCTCTGATATAATTTTTCAAAGCATCAGTTTTTCTTGCAGTGCTTTTTCCATCCTGCCCCTCTTTGGCCAGTATTTAATGCTAGGTTTTACCTCATTATTTCAGTGAAATGACCTCATATTTCAACACCTCATCTACTATGAGTTTTTTTCTCTGCTCTGTTGAAATGAGGTGTCACTATATTTTCTGTATTGTGTTTGCTAAAAAATTGCATAGCAAATAATGTGAGTATACAATTCTTTTCTGTATTGTTTACAAAGAAATAAAAGAGGCTTTGTATGCAAATGAAATTTTTATCACTGAGTTCCACCTAGGTAAGCACTTAAATATGCCCCCTGCAGGAAATTAAGTGTGAATTGTGCACCAATGTCCTTAAAGGCATTAATAAGACCCGTAATTTTATCATGTAGGAAATGCATTCCAGTCAAGAAACACCTGGTAAAGACAAATTCAGAAGGAAACAATCAAATTAAGGTGTCTTGATAAATACTACTGAACTATTAAACAAAACACACAGTGGTTTAAACAAACAGGAGTTATGAATACCCAGGAAATATAAAGAAAGCTCACAGAGACTCTTAACTTGAAGGAAGAGAAATCAAGCATTCACATTACCAAAGTAAATATTTCTGAAAATGAAGAGGGGGCTCTCTTTGTTGGGGCCAAAGATTTCCATGAGCTCTCTGAAAAATACAAGTAGCCAATAATAAGTGGAATTTTCTATCCTTTCCTATTCATCTTTGGAAATTAATCGTTTCTATGTGAGCCTTTATCTTAAGAATAGTTAAAACCTTGATGAAAAGAGGAACCTAATTTACTTTACTGAGAGAGTCTTAAAGCCAGTTTTATAACCCTTAAATCATAACAAATTAGTATCAGTGACATGTTAATGAGTGAGGTCTTATCATAAGACTCAGTTTCTCCACTGATTAAAACCTTGGCATCAGGTAAACGTTAGATTTAATCCAATTAAATGTTTCAATGAAGGGGCCCTTCCCCTGATATACACATTAGGTAATGAAGGAATCCCGGGAGGGGGACCCCACGCTCTGCCTGTATATGGCGACACCCCAAATCACTCATGAGAAGCGGTCTTGATGCAAACTGCAAGAGGATTTTATTCCAAGCGCACTGGGGCCCACAGTCGTACACCGCACAGGGGTAGAGGACTGCAGAGCCCTGAATGCAGGAACGGGACAGTTTTTATAGGGTTTCTAACAAAGCCTGTGCATTAGACCAATCATTTTTTAATATTAGGAGCCCGCAGGGTGTGAGCCAGTCAGTTTGTGCCACCCCATAGTTTCTAAGCCAATTAGTTTAATTTGTTCAAGCCCTTCGTGGACTAATCATTCTCTTATGACCTTGGTGGTCAGCATTTGCGCAGGTCCTTGGGTGGGAGTAGCAGAGTGTGGTACCAGTCTCCTATGACCTTGGAGGTCAGCATTTGCGCAGTTCCTTAGGTGGGGGTAGCAGAGTATGGTATCAGCCTCCTATGACCTTGGTGGTCTGAGGCAGGCTGCTACAGCTTATGGTGCGAGCTAATAAGGCTTACAGTGTGGGCTATTAAGGCTTATGGTGCAGGCTATTTACAGAAACCAAATAAGTGGTTCGCTTCATTACTCATTTCCCATCCTTGAGGGCTATCTCATGCCCTTTTTACCTAGTTTTATATTAGGAGTGGGCTCTGATATAATGAGAAGAGGGATTCTTTACTTGCTTCCAACAGAGAGTAAAGCCTGGAGTTTGAGGTATGCAGGGGCCCGCTTAAGCTCCCTTTGGAGCGTGATAGTATTTCTGAGCTTCTGAATTCTTGGGCCTTTCAGTAAGTCTTACGTAAGGAGTTTGTAACCTGATCAAATACCTTAACTCAGTTTACCTATTTAACATTTTGTCTAGTGAGAAATTTTATCTAAGAGAAGAACTAAAGATAACCACAGTTATATGTTGTACTCCTTTTTCCTTGTCAGAGACAATTGGCCATTTTGTCTCAGTCAGAGACTGGGGGACACATGGCCTAAACTTGCATGAGGTCTGAGATAAAGGGGGTTCCATCCATTTTTCAGGGTCCAGATTCCTATGAATTTAAGTAGCATATATTGGAAAGCAAGAGCAAAATGAAATTACAGAACAGAGAGATAAGCATCCTGACATTCCTTATTCTATTCTGAAGTCATTTGTTTTTACATAGCAAATTTACCCATTTGCAAAACACAAGGTGATAGACTCTTGTCTATGTTTAACCTGGTTAAGCCTCCAATTACATCTGTACTTATGACCTCTTGACCCACCTGGCATAGGCATCACCTGTGTCTAATGTAAGATGAATTTAAATTAAGACTGTGTCCATATATAAAACTTTCAGAGTATCCTTAAGAGTCTGTAAACAGTTGAAAAATCTCTAACTTTAGGCATGGCATTTAGGTTTAGCCTGAAAATTCTTGCCTACATACGCACATCTTTATTCACATACTTTAACATTCTTATCTAAGTACCATTCAAAAAGCATTTTTTAAGGAGCATTCTATGTCCCAACAGTAAAAAATTCCTTCCCAGTTCAATTCATCTCATCCCATTATTAACCACCTTTCTTATAAGGCTATTATGAAAACCTACACCAAATTAATTAATCCTATTACTCACTAATAAGTGAGTAGGCTAAAGACAATTTTATGTCAATAATACCAATAAGACACTAAACTAAGGCAAATATTGTTGCTATCTTCAGGCAGGCTGGCCTAGAAGTCAGGTCAGTTGCTTCCTCCTTTTAAGTATATTACAATTTTTTTTTAATACCTGACAAATTATAAGTTACCACTTTAGACAGAATTCTGTTGTTTTAATAATCTCTATGAAAGTTGAAGTTGACCTAGAACATAAATTCAATAATTATATTTATGGTAACAAAAGTAACAAAGTTGACATTTTTTTTTAATGTAAAACTTCAGTTCTTTATAGAACTGAACTGTAGTTAATGTTGTTAATTTAACTGTAGTTAAATGTGACCTTTTTTCTTTTCTCTCTCTCTTTTGCTGCTTTTTGGTGTGCTGTTGCAGCTGGGCAGGGCTTGTATACACCTTAGATCAGCCCTGCCTACTTTCGGCACTCTCCAGGGGTCCGCCAAGTACACTTGGAGGTAATGGCCAGGACCACTGCTGGAGGGCCAAGGATTCTGACTACCGGAAGGGGGGCCTCCAGGACTTCCAGGAGGCCTCTGAAGAAGGTGGCCCACTGGGAGGCCACTAAAGAAGGAGCGGGCCTGCTCGGGGCCCACTGGGAGAGGAGGCAGAGACATGGAACCTGTGTGCTCAGAGGTGCCATTGTCTGTCTGCCATCTGACTCTGACCCAAGCCGCTTTGGAGAGCTTGCAAAGCTGGCTTGTGGTTTTGCTGTTTAAAGGGAGTAGGGGAAATTTCCTTCCTGAGCTTTTCATTTCCTAGCCAGATAAGCTATGTCAGTCCACATGGATGCCCAGAAATCCAGAAATGACCTGGAGGACTTCTTCCCAAAAGGAGCCTACCTCCCTCTAGGAGAAGTAATTCCCTTAACTTTCAGAAGAGCTCTTATTTTTGGGTGAGAGGCAATGTTACCCATGACAGAGAAAGATTAGAAATGCCAAGACTAGAGGGCAACATTCCTGAGGGCTGACTAGCACATGAGAGTTTCCCCAAAGCTCTGGGCATGAGCCTATCCACAAGTTTAAGAGGCTTTTAAGAGGTCGATGTGTTACCGTGTGTGTGTGTGTGTGTGTGTGTGTGTGTGTGTGTGTGTGTGTCAGAGAGAAATTGATAGAGGGTTTTTGCCAACACCCAATGGGCTGTCAGGGTCCAGGCAGAGGACGGCTGGCCTTCAGTCAATACCAAAGACTGGTTTCAGCTAAGAGACATCAGTTGCCAGTTCATTATGTGTGGTCCAGCGCAATGGCGCAAACTGAAAATAAAGGAGGAGAAAGAGAACCCTGCCAGCCCTCAAAATGTGGAGGCAAGGCTGCATGGGCCAATGTCTCCCAGTCCCACTGGGAAAGCACTCACCCACCCTGTCCATCTCATAAGGTCCCTGTTCAGGCACCAGCTGTGGGTTTTTGGATTTTTCCTCGGGAGGCCACTGCAGTTCACTCTGAAAGCGTCTAGGCAACTGGGGGTGGGTGAGCATGTGAAGAGAGAAAGACACTCCTGGGAGAAAGTTGAGCAGCTCTTTCCTTACCTGCTGCTGTGCTGAAATCCCAGTCTGGTCTAGTCAAAGGGAAGAAGGTATCAGTGACAGCCTCCTTATTGGTGGGATTCCCATCAGTGCCTGGAACCAATTTCTGGGCTTCATTCTGGCTTCTCTCTGTTTCCTCTGTAGTAAATCGAAGCTGTAGCAATCATTGACAATCATCCCAAGTTGATTACCATCTTGGTCTGGGGCCCCCATAACCCAAAGAGGGAATGCTGTGACTCCGAGGGGCCCTAATTTTAACATCCTGAAAGTGTTCCGTCACTAAAGAAAGTGGGGTAGTCTGTATCTGTCCCATCTGTCCAAGCACACAAATAGTCATTCCAACAAAGAAAAGGAAAAAGAGAGAAAAAAAAAGTTCAGCTGGCCAGCAACTACAAAACTGAGAAAACAGCCTCTCATGTTGTCTCTACAGATAGGGAAATGAAGTCCTCTCTGAGTGGGCCTGGGGCACCCAGGACCCAGACAGAGTGGCCAGCTTAACTACAAAACTGAATTTGAGACCACGGCATCTTGCTGTTCCACAGTAGCGACCTGTGTTGTCTCTACAAACAGGGGGGATGAAATCCCCTCCAGACAGGCCTGGGGCACCCAGGACCCACCTTCCGAGAAAAGTGGCCTCCAGTGGCATGTCCTCTCAACCACAATTTTCTAATGGACGGAAGAACAAAGGACAAGTTTTCAGGAAAGACAAAACACAGAAGCACAAGACAGAAGCACACTTACCAGCCGTCACCCTGAGCTCCATGGGTTGGTGGTCTTCAGCAGTCTTTGAGGAGATCTGGGACGAGCCCCCAAATGTTATGCCCGGTTCTTGGCACCCCAGAGACCACCAAGGAGAACCAAACACATGTTCAGGAGCAAGGAGCTTTAATACGGGCTTAAGCTTGGTCTCTTGACTTCATCAATGCAGTGGGTCCGTACAAGAGCCCCGAGTAGTGGAGGGCAGGGTTTTTATAGGGATTTGAACATAGAAGAAAGGAATGGGTACATGACTGGTCGATTTAAACAGCATACTCTTCTGGTTGGCTTAGGATTTTGGCGGTCAAAGTTGGCGGGCTGGGGCTAGGGGAATTGAACTGCAGAAATGTATGGCATAATCAGTTTCCAGTGTTAAACCCACCCTTACCAGAAAATTTAAATAAATAAATAAATAAATAAAACTTAGATCTTGCCAGGAAACAGAAACTTAGGCCTACTGAAGACTCTGAAGCCTGTCATGGTGTACATCTGGTTCCTGAGTCCTTCAATTTGATGTAATGATACCCCAACACAAAGGAAGCTCTTCCAATATCAGGACCCTTTGAATTACCTTTGGTTTGAATCAAGTTTCTTCATAGAACGTCAACCTGTATTATGAATCTGATATCACATATGTAAGAAATCCAGAAGTTTTGAAGAATAAAGTAAAGTGTCATTTTACAGTTTCTTCTTTAATTATTTCCTTTGTTAACACCTAACCTAGTGGCTTTAGCACCTCATGGACAGCATTGATGTCGCTCCAAAAATATTATGGGAAAAAAATGAGGACCATCACTATTCCTTAGCTCAGGAAATAGAAATTGGACAATTATGTAGATGAAATATTTCAGGTAATAATACATTAAAAGAGGTTTGTTATATTTACTATTTACATGTTTTGGTAGTTTATTTATTTATTGATTTGAAGCAGGGTCTCACATAGCCTAGGCTGGCCTAGATCTCCCTACATAGAGGAGGCAAACCTTGAACTTCTGAATCTCCAGTATCAGCTTCCTGAGTGTTACGATTATTGGCTTCTGCTACCAAGTCTAACTGACTGCTTCTGTCCCTGTTTTTTGTTTTGTTTTGTTTTTTAGTCAAGCAATTATCTTGAGTTCAGGATCAATAAACTTTTTCTTAAAGGCCCAGACAACAAATACCTTAGGCTTTGAACCCAGCAATTGTTTCTAGGGCTGGCCCCAATGCCTGCTCATGAGGGCTTAAATAAATCCATGGAAAAATTTTGTTTCTTCCTTTTAGGTCAAGTGCTTGCATAAGACAGATGATCTCAAAATGGCTTTAATTTCAATAGGTTGGATTAAACACTCATGTACTGTTGCTTCCTTGGATAAACTGAAGTATATGGCAGCTCCTTTTTTATTTATATATATATATATATATTTATTTATTTTAGAGCAAGCAAGATAAGTCAGAGAGAGAGAGAGAGAGAGAGAGAGAGAGAGAGAGAGAGACAGAAAGAGAGAATTGGTGTGCCGGGCTCGGTCACTGCAATTGAACTCCATATGCTTGTGCCACCTAGTGGGCATGTGTGTCCTTGGGCTTGCATCACCTTTGTGTGTTTGGCTTACATGGGATCTGGAGGTTATTAAACCTGATAAAGGGATGGAAAAAGGTCTCATCCCTCACAGCTTTAAGGAGGAATATAGCCCCACACATAGGATTTCCCTAGTGAATGGGACCTGTGCTGGAATCTAACCTATACAACTGTAAGAAAGTAGAACATCTATATAAATTATGCACATTTATTTTTTCTTTTATTGATATATTTAGTTGATATTTCAGTTATATGTAAAACCAATTTGATTTATTTGGCAATTTTTCTATTTATGATCATTAGAATCTCTTTCATTTGTCTGTTGTGTTTCTTTGACATAACCCCGTGTGTGTGTGTGTTTATGTGTGTGTCTCTGTATAGCTCCTCTTTTTCCTGGTATTATTAGATGTGCCAGTCTAATTTTTATCTAATTCTTGGAAAGAAGCCATCACTCATTTCTCTAATAAGTCCTGTTTTCTCTGTTCTGGATTCACATTAGGAATCATGATCTGAGTGGTAGATAGAATTGTTTAATATTAGGACATCTGTATCAGAAGTTCTCTCATCTGACAAAGTCATGTATTGTACATGTGTGAATACTAGTCTCCACATATATACATATCTATAACTGTTCCATTGTGTAAACATTCATGTGGATATTAAGGTAATGAGAAGGTTTGCTGATGTATTCAACATAAGAATATTGAATATTAAATTAATACTGAATCCTTAATGTTTGATTATCCTAGCAAGCTGCTCTAACTTACAGATTGATGAGGAGAAACCATCTACTGTCCATTTTCTTTTGCACTGAGAATCATTGTGCCACTCCTTTCCAATGTTGCTTCGTCCAACATCTGTTTTTCCTACTCAGTGACATCATTTGAGACATTTATAAGTGAAAGAATTCTCATGTCCTATATTATGTTTACTTCAAATGCAGCATGTAATAATTTACATGATACATGTATGTTAAAAATATTCATTGTGCATTTGAAATTCAAAATTAATGTGTCATATTTACTCTGGCATTCCTTCTGACCTTGAACACCTCATGAACATTGGTCATACATTTCATGTCTATTCTCAAAAGATACATTAGAATGAAGAAACAAGATTATAAGGGATTGTCAAAGTCCCTAATTATATCCAAACACACACACACACACACACACACACACATATGTATGTATGTATGTATATGGTGTCAGCTTAGTGAGGCTTTTAAAATAAATTATATTTATTAGTTATTTGAAAACAGAGAGAAAGAATGAGAATTTCAGTGGCTCTTGCCACTGCAAACAAATTCCAGATACATGTGTCACTTTGCGCACCTGGCTTTAAGTGGGTACTGGGGAATCAAACACAGGCTGCCAGGCTTTGCAAACAAGCACCTTAACTACTAAATAATCTCTCCAGCCACAGGATTAGTGAATTTAATATAATAGTGCAATGAATCCTAACTCAAAATTTACAAATTCCCATAAAACTAGACATACAAACATATGACACAACTAACCACAGTTCTCTCATGTTTAAATATAAAACAATTAATGGGAAATAAAAGATGAGTTTTTTGACCAAGTAATTTCCAAATATGTAATTGTTGGTTTTGAAATACCAAATGGAAAATTAATATGTTTAGGTGATGATTAAAATCAGCACTGATTGCCACAGCTAAAACAACTAAGATAATATATTTTCTTGTTAATCTGTAGATATGATTTTTCATCAATAAAAAAGATATCAATAATGTTTTAAAAGTTTTGTGTCTTAGAAATCTTGAAATAACATGATTAATACATAAAGCTCTATTAAAAAAAGCAAAGTGAGAATAAAATATTTATTTATTTAATAGCTTTAAAGATTTTAGTTTCAAATTTGCATTTTATGGTAGGTTTTAGGTTGTTTTTATTTTTTATTCTTTTAAGAAACTGGTAGCATATAGCTTTTAGATATTACTTTTTTTTTTAAATCCTATAATGTAGTGAAGGGTCCTGAGTTTGGATATATGTGACCAGAAAATATAGGTTTGATTATTCAGTTTGGTAACAAAAACCACAACAGTATTCACATGAGAGCTGCAGAACTTTAACTAATAATACATGAAAAAATAGCCTTTCAGGCATATATATACATACATACATACAAACACACATATATGAAAATTTAGAGACAAGGTTGGAAAGATGGCTTAGTGGTTAATGTGCTTGCCTGAGAAGCCTAAAGACCTAGGTTTGATTTTCTAGTACTCACCTTAACCAGATGCACAAAATGGTGCATGCATCTGAAGTTTGTTTGAAGTGTCTAGAGGCCCTGGTGTACTCATACTCTCCGTCCCTCTCTCTCTCTATCTCTCTCCCTCCCTCTCTCAATCTCTCTCTCTCTCTCTCTCTCTCTCTCGCTGTTTATCTATCTCTGTGTCTGTTCGTATCTTTCTACTTGTAAATAAATAAACAAAATGTAAAAAAAAAAAAAAACTCTTCAATGATTCATTTACCTTACATATAAAGTTCCAGCATCATGCATAACAATGAAGTGGCCACATAGCCCGCCCAGATGGAGGGCTGAGAAAAATCATTCTTTAATGGCAGCATTACATTGCTTTAGCCTCCTTATTTGACCTCATTTGTTTTTTTCTTTAATCACATTTGTTGTTTTAGAAACTTTTAATGTTTACTATAATGTAGCATCCACAAGGTATCCTTATTAAAAGAAAATTTAGAGACAAACAAACATAGGAGTAGAGTATCATATTACAATGAAGCCAGAGACCTGAATGAGGTATCTGCAGTCCTCTTGATGCCAACATTGCCAGCCAATAACCACAAGCAACAAGATAGTCATGACACATCTTTTCTAACACAGCTCTCAGAAAGAAAAAAACATGGCACCATCCTGATCTTTAAAATTCTCTTCATTTATTCATTTATTTATGTGTGATAGAGGGAGAGAAAGAGAAAGAGAGAGAGTGAGAGAGAGAGAGAGGGAGAGAGAATGGGCATGCCCACCTCTAGCCACTGTTAACAAACTCCAGATGCATGGGTCATCTTGTTCATCTGGCTTTACTTGGGTACTGGGGAGCTGAACCTATTCCCTTAGGCTTGTCAGGCAATCACCTTAATGGCTAAACCATATGCCCAGCTCAACATCTTGCTTTTTGTACCTCTCATCTCTGGAAGCATGTGATGGCTGTTGTGATTCCCTAGTAAAACAAGAGTTACTTAACACTTTAACATAGTGAAACTTTTCAATTTCATTTTTGGTTCAAAATCTGTTTAAATATATTTATCAATATTTATAGAGTGAACATGAATTCCCACTCAAACTTTACTACAGACATGGGAGAAATATGAGTTTAAAATTCATGAACAATTTTCTAAAGAATTACATGTATGATATTAAGTTTAACAATAACATAACTATTTGACCATTCTTTGGGCTTAATGTTTTTGTTCTGTAAATTTCACAATTCACAGAACAAAAATGGGGACATAGGAAAGCAAAGGAGACTCCTAACACCAGAATCTGGTTGAAGCTTTTCAGCAGAAGAGAAGAAAGAATTCCAGTACATTTAACAGCTAAAGTCCTTCTCCCTTCCCAGATTATATGTTTAGTATTGGCTTGTCAATGAAAAATTGGAATGACTTACAAGAGAAAAAGTTGTGCAGAGACTGATGTGGACCAGTTTTATTTTCTACTATTTTTTTTCTGCTTGCTTATTTCCAAGAGGGTGTTGAATAACGCTGCTATTATAGAGCTCATTTTACCTGTCATATCTTGCCAATGTATATAAATACTGGACTAGAATATACACCTGGAATTCATGGGACAACATGTTTTGATGATCTCATGTGAGAATTTATACTAAGCCAAGCCTTGGAAGTTTTTATTACTTGAGTAAACTGATACTTATTAATCATAAGGAAATTTTCATGGATACAGTGGTTTGAATAAAATGTCAACCAAAGGGGCTGGAGAGATGGCTTAGCAGTTAAGTGCTTGCCTGTGAAGCCTAAGGACCCTGGTTTGAGACTCCATTCCCCCCACCCACGTTAGCCAGATGCACAAGGGGGCGCACGCATCTGGAGTTCCTTTGCAGTGGCTGGAGGCCCTGGCGCACCCATTCTCTCTCTGTCTCTATCTGCCTCTTTCTCTCTCTGTCATTTTCAAATAAATAAATAAAAATAATAATAATAATAAAATCAACCAAAAGCTCACAGGTTTTGACTATGTGGCCCCAGCTGGTGACAATTGGGAAAGTTGTAGATCTTTTGGTAGGGAATCCTTGCTGGAGGAGGTATGTCGTTGGGAATGTGACTTGGGATTTGTTAGTCCAGCTATGCTGGGTTTTCATAGGAACTCATTCTAGCTGCTTCTTCCCAGCTAATTTGACAGGATGTGATGCCTTGGCTGTCTGCTATGCATTCTTTCTATGCCATGATGAAACTTCTCTACAAAACAGTAAGGTTAAATAAACCCCTTCTTTCTATAAGCTGCTTCAGGTCATCTGGTTTGTCTCAGCAATGAGAAGGTAACTACTACAATGGATTTTAAAATCTTGAAAATAAAACAAAAAGTCTTGGCTGATACTCTCCTACATGTTGCAAGTTTTATTGGTCTAATATTCAAAACTTGGGAACAATGCAAGAGGTAGAAAAATCGGGTTGGAGAGATGGCTTAGAAGTTAAGGTACTTGCCTGCAAAGCCAAAGGACTCCCTAGGGCCCAAATAAATCAGATGCACAAGGGGGCTCATGCATCTGGAAATCATTTACAGTGGCTTGAGGCCCTGACATGCACCTCCTCTCTCTCTCTTTCTCTCCCTGCCTATTTCTGCATCTCTGTCTCAAATAGATAAATAAAATAAATAAATACAAGTAAAATATTTTTTTAAAAAGAGGTAGAAAAATCTCTGACATGACTGAGCTAAAAGTAACATGGGAGAAGGGAGGGAGGAGAGAAAAAACTACTATGCAAACAAAATAAGAAAAAACAATTTTTTGCTTAAATTTTATTTGTATGTAAATCAACACTCAAAGTGATATGATTTGAGCAGTTGTGATTTATGTGATGTTTTCAAATTTTCAGATTGATATATTAATTTTGGATAAAATATTGAAGGGTTCCATCTTTATTCTAACCAATCTAGCAAGTTAAACATAAAATATTACTGCTTATAGCACAAATTATTCAATTTCTGAAACTACAAATTTTTACATCCTAATCATTAATTAGCACTTCTATTTTCATCATTTGTGGTGGTTGTGTTTCTTTTTTCTTTTTGTTTTTATAATTTTTCTAGGTATAACTAGAATTATTTAAATACCTGAGGTGACTTAAATTGGGTGGCTTAAAGAAAAATAACCCATTAAGTGTATATGAGAGATTATAAAAATTATCTTTGTGCATCTGGCTTTCTGTGGGTACTGGTAAGTCAAACCAAGGCCAAAAGGCATTACAAACAAGTCCACTTAGCTACTGAACCATCTCCCCACCCCTACCTTAGTTTATAATTAATATGTATATGAAGACAGAGGTCATAGAATGTAGTAGATATTCTCAATATTGTTTATGCATAGAAGTTGCATGAGGGTAGCTTTCAAAATATCTTTAGTTGGGCTATAACTACAAGATGCCAGTTCAAACGGTCTGGGGTATGTCATGGGAACTGGCATTAAATATTCCTAAAACTATTTAGTGCTTTTCCAAGGCTGAGAAGCACTCTTAGGTGGAAGCCAATAAAATGAAGGAAAATATCAGGGCCTTCCCAAACCTATCAAAGTGAACTTTAAGTCTCTTCTTGAATTGCTATTAGTAATTTGTAAACTGAAATTATGTACAGGATACTTATCTGTATATAGATTTTCTTTTGTGTTTATGAAATCACATACCAATTTTCACACATATTAACACACACACACACACCAAAATATACAACAATTTTTAATTCAATTTAAGAAATTTGACTTATTATAGTAAGAGCCTTTAATCTAAGGTATATAGTGAGATACTGAATTGTAAATTAAAGAGCTATATGATTATGCACATAAAATCTAAATGCCTTTTATTTTTGTCTTTTTAAAAGTGAGAAAATGGGGGCTGGAGAGATGGCTTAGCGGTTAAGTGCTTGCCTGTGAAGCCTAAGGACCCCAGTTCAAGGCTCGATTCTCCAGGACCCATGTTAGCCAGATGCACAAGGGAGAGCACATGTCTGGAGTTCGTTTGCAGTGGCTGGAAGCCCTGGCATGCCCATTCTTTCTCTCTCTTTCTGCATCTGCCTCTTTCTGTCTCTGTCACTCTGAAATAAATAAATAAAAATGAACAAAAATATTTTAAAAGTGAGAAAATGGAATTGAACCTTACCATTAATACATTTTAACACAATGGTACAAGCAATATGTGTTATAATTTTAATTGTGTCCCCAGCATCCTTGTCATATTTGCTTTTCAGGTTGAATGTTGTGTCCCAATATAAAGACATATTGCAGTGCTAATTACCAAGATCACAATAAAGTTACTTTATTTGGTAATATACTCATAATAGGTATAATTATTTAACATGAAGTCACAGTTGAGTTACCTCTAACCCAGCATGGCTGCTGTTCACAAAAGAATCATGTTGAGCCGGTTGTAGTGGGGCATGCCTTTAATCCCAGCACTCAGAAGGCAAAGGTAGGAGGATCAGCATGAGTGTAAGGCCACTCTGAGACTACATAGAGAATTCCAGGTCAGCATGCACTAGAGTGAGACATTACCTCAAAAAAAAAAAAATTAAAAAAAAGGATGTTCATATGAAGAGAAAGACATATATAAAGAGATAGATGTCATGTGAAGCCATATGATTGGAGTGATGCTTCTGCAAGCCAGGGAAACCATGGATGGCAATCAAATCACAAGGAACTCAAGAGCATGAGGCAAAGATTCCTCTGCAATGAGCAGGGATTTGTCAAACCTCAATGTCATATCTAGTCCAAACAATGCAAAAGCAATGGGTTCCCATTGTTTGTAGTTTCTCATAGCATCAGTAAGATACTGGCCCATGCTACCATAAGATGTGTGGACATCTACATCTTTTATTCATCTTTGTTATTGTTTGAAAATCCACTGACTAGTTATATCAGGCTTCTAAAAATTTTACATCTATTTCTGCAATTTCTCCAATTTTCTTTTTGCTTGTTTATTCCTGGAGTTTCAGGATTTTAAATACCTTTTAGATAAATGCGTTAAGACCACAAACATTGTATTGAGAATTTTTTTGTTAAATATATGATCAGTTTATTTTTTTATTCAGAACATATTTTGTATGGTTATAGCATGTGTTGATACCATTTTTTGATTTTTTTTAAAAAATTATTTATTTATTTGAGAATGAAAGAGAGAGAGAGAGGGAGAGAAAATGGGCACGCCGGAGCTTCCAGCCTCTGCAAACGAACTCCAGATGCAAGCACCCCCTTGTGCATCTGGCCAATGGGTCCTGGGGAATTGAGCCTCGAGCCAGGGGCCTTAGGCTTCACAGACAAGCGCTTAACTGCCAAGCCATCTCTCCAGCCCCCATTTTTTGATATAGATTTTATTGGCTCACTGAAAAATTTTGGGAGGGTTAGTAACTATATTATAGTGAATCTTCTACAGTAACAAAATTATATCCTGCCTTATAGTTTCATTGAAGTTTCACTGTAACTGAAAATAATTTTATCAATATAGGCATTTGGGACCTAAAGGACTTTTGGCCAAGATGGTGACTGCCTAACTGCGCCACACAGTCCCAGGAAAGAAAGGCAAGGCATTAAGCGTTCAATGGGTCTTTTAGGGGAGAGAAATCTCTAGTAGATTGCCAGTGGGAGGGCACAGAGGGGCAAAAAAGAGGGAATCATTGCTTCCTCACTGGCAGGTAACCCACCACTCACGCAACCTCCCCAAGCAGCTGCCATACCCACAGTCCAAGCTTCAGGATAGCCCTGCACTTACTGTAGGAAAGGGGACCCAGGCCAACATAGTTCCACTTGCCTCACTGCACAGGGGCGATTGCCCTGCTGCCCCCATCAACATGTAACCATGGGCAGGCTCTGCCTGCTGGCCTGCTGTAGGTCAGGCTCCAATTGCTTGCCACACACACACCGCTTTTGCTAGCTTAGCCTGCTCTGCTCATTTACCCACATACTGCTCAGGCATCTGCCTATTCATGCATGAACCCTGGCCCATTCCACCAGCCCATGCTCGCTCAGGCTCACTCTGTATGTTGGCCTGTGCCAGCTCCGGTGCCAGCCCCTCCCTGTCTGCTGCACTGGCTGACCATCATTGTCCTGTTGCAGGCAAGCTCAGACTGCTTCCTGGTCCCAGTGTTTCATCATGCCTGAGTTTAGGCTGCTTAGATGCTTGGTGCTTCAGCATCCCTCCCAGCACAGGCCCAGCAACTTTGGTGCCCCTGCCAGACAGAAGATCGGTTGGTTTGGAAGTGAGAGCCAAAGCTCGGACTGCTCAGCATCTGCCTCAGGCTGCTTCAGCTTCCCACTGTGCTTGAGCTCAGGCTAATCTCACCCACCTACATGTTAGCTTAAGAACACTCAGACCATCTGCTTTCCTGCCTGCTAGCTCAGGCCAGCTACCCTAAGAGGCACCACTCATCCTGCCAATTGAGACCACAGTCCTACCCTTGCTGCCCATACACTGTGATGGGCAGACCACAGCGCTAAAGAAATAATATGAAAAATCAAATGCAAGAAAATCCAGTTAGATACCCAGTCCTATAATGAACATCTCTTATCAAAACATAGAAGAATCATTAGGATCAGAACAACAAAATAAAGTTATGAGCAATGCAACCCTGACCAAGCTACTGGTAGAACTTGCAGAAAAGCAACAAAGGACTGATAATTGTGTGGATGCTGCCATCACTAGAATGGACCTAATAGATAAGAAAATGGAAGGAATTCAAAGACAGTTAAGAGATATGAAGGAAAGTGAAAAATAAGATGACCTTAAAATACAGCTGGCAATGCTAAATGAAGACATAAAAAATTCAAAGATGAATTCTAAGAAGCATCAAGAAAATCAGAAAATGAAGTGAAAAAGGAGTCTGACAGAGGCATGGAAACTATACATAGAAAAGTAGTAGAAGATGCAAACCTAATTGAACAAGTCCAAAACTCTATAGTGGCTCTCAAGAATAGGATCAGCCATGTGGTGGATAGAAACTCCAATCTGGAAGACAAGATGGAAAAAACAATTTGAGGGTTCAAAAGTTTCAATAAGTTCAAAAATTTCTGTGAACATAACATGAGGGAATTGTGGGATACCATTAAATGTCCTAATATCAGGATCATTGGAATACCATAAGGAGAAGAAATTCAAACCAAAGGCATGGAGAACTTATTTAACAAAATAATTAAAGAAAACTTCCCCACTCTCTCAAAAGAAAGGCCCATCAAGATACAAGAAGCAAACAGAACTCCAAGCATATTGGATCAAAGGAGAAACTCTCCAGGACATATTGTCCTTAAGACTCTAATCATTGACACTAAAGAGAATATCCTAAAAACAGCTAGGAAAAAGAGCAGAACACTTTTAAAGGTAACACCATCAGATTACTTCAGACTTCTCAATGGAAACAATGAAAGACAGAAGGGCCTGGAATGGAACACTGCAAAGTCTAAGAACATATGGCTTCCAACCCCAAATACTCTACCCAGCAAAAGTATCCCTCATAATAGATGGTGAAAGGAAAATTTTTCAAGACAAAACTCAGCTTTACAATTATATGAACACCAAACCAAACCTACAGAGAGTATTTCAAGAAATTCTCCACACAGAAGAATCAAATAATCAAACTCAAATGCCTACAAGAAGCAGATCACAATAACCAAACTCAGTGAAGGCACAAAAGAATTCAAAGTCCATGAAAACACCAAACCACATATACCAACATAATATGTCAGGGATCAAATCAAATCTCATAGTCATTAACCTAAATATTAATAGCCTTAATTCACCCATCAAGAGACATAAGCTAATAGGATCGAGTAGAAAATTATACCCTTCAATCTGTTGTCTTCAAGAAACCCATCTCACACCTAAAGACAGACACATCCTCAGGGTGGAATTGTGGAAAACAATTTCCAAGCAAATGGGAATAAGAAACAAGCAGGCATAGCTATACTATCAGATAAAACAGACTTCAAAACAAAAATAATCAAAAAAGACAAAGAAGGCCACTTCCTACTTATACATCAAGATGGTATTACAATAATAAATTTGTATGCACCAAACACAGGGACACCACAGTTAATAAAGCAAAACCTACTTGTCAATAAAACAGAAATAACCAGCATTACCATCAGAGTTGGGGACTTCAATACATCATTATCAGCATTAGACAGATCATCCAAACAGAAACTCAAAGGGATATAAGAAAGCTCAAAAAAACATAGATCACTTAGACATAAGGGACATCTACAGAACGTTCCATCCCAAATCCGCAGACTACACATTTTTCTCAGCAGCCCATGGAACATTCTCATATGCTGGGTCAAAAAGACTGCCCCCCATACTTAGGAAGATTGACATAATTCCCTGCCTGATATCAGATCACACTGCTATATTGTTAGAAATTAACAACAAAAGACCCAACAAGAATCCCATCTGTCCCCAGAAACTGAACAGCACACTTTTAAACAATAAATGGACAGTGGATGAAATAAAAAATGAAATTTCAAAATTTCTAGAAATGAATGATGACAACACACCATACCAAAACTTATGGCACACAATGGAGGCAGTAATCAGGGGAAAATTCACAGCACTCAATGATCCCAAATCAATAACCTAACCATGTACCCAAAGGCACTGGAAAATTAAGAAATATCCATCCCAAAAAGCTCCAGAAGCAAAGAAATAATTAAGTTCAGAGCAGAAATTTATGAACTGGGAACTAAGAAAAAAATTAAGTAAATTGACAAAACAAAGAGCTAGTCCTTTGAATAAATAAACAACATTTACAAACTCCTAGCCAATTTGATCAAGCAAAAAAAAAAAAAAAAAAGTGATGCTTCAAATTAACAAAATTCAAAATGAAAAAGGAGAGATCACAACAGACATAAGTGAAATTGGGAGAATCATCAGGACTTAATTCAAAACCTTCTACTCCACAAAACTGGATAATTTGAAGAAGACGGATAAATTCCTGGAAACATACCATTCATCAAAGCTAAACTCAGAGCAGATTAATATCCTAACCAAACCTGTCACACTCATTGAGAATGAAAACTGATTTTAAAAAAAAGCTCCCCCAGAGGAAGAGTAAAGGAACAGAAGGCTTCTCAGCTGAATTCTATCAAACCTTCATGGAAGAACTCAAACCAATCTTCCTCAAACTGTGCCACACAATTGGAGAACAGGGAACACTACCCAACTCCTATATGAAGTAAGTATCACCCTAATTCCAAAACCAGACAGACATGCTACAAGAAAAGAAAACTACTGGCCTATTGCTATGATGCACTTAGTTGCAAAGATCCTGGAAAAAAAAAAAATCCTTGCACAATGAATCCAACAACATATCAAAAGTATTATGCATCTTGATCATGTGGAATTCATCCCAGGAACACAGGGGTGGTTCAGCATATTGAACTCTTTCTATGCAATACACCACATAAACAAGGTTAAACACAAAAACCACATGATCATTTTGATAGATGCAGAATCGGCCTTTGAAACATACAACATCACTTCATGATCAAAACCTTGGAGAGAATTGGCATGCTTGGTTCATATCTTAACATAATAAAGGCAATATACAATGCTCCTAAGGTCCAAATAATACTTAATGGAGAGAGACTGGAAGAATTCCCATTGACATCAGGAACAAGACAGGGTTGTCCACTCTCAGATCTGCTCTTCAATATAGTACTGGAAGTCCTAGCTCAATCAATAAGACATGAGAAAGAAATAAAATGGATACAATTTGGAAAGGAAAAAGTTAAGTTAGCTCTATTCGCTGATGACATGATTATTTATGCAAAAGATCTGAGATACACCATCCCAAAACTCTTGAAGGTGATTAACTCCTATAGCAAAGTAGCAGGATACAAAAATCAATGCACAAAAATCAGTAGCTTTCTATATGCAAAAGAGAAAGATACAGAGAAAGAAATAAGGGACACAGTCCCATTTTCAATAGCAGCAACAACAAAATACCTTAGAATAACATTAACCAAGGAAGTGAAAGATCTGTACAATGAAAACATAAGAACACTCAAAAATGAGAAAATGAAAATACCTCCCATGCTCCTGGGTAGGCAAAAATAACACTGTGAAGATGGCAATCCTACCAAAGACAATACACAGATTTAATGCAATTCCAATTAAAATATCAACATTACTCTTCACAGAGATAGAAAAATGATTTCAAATTTCACATGGAAAGGAGAAAGGCCTCGGATATCCAAGCATATCCTCAGCAAAAGAAATACCTCTGGAGGCATCACCATACCTGATCTAAAGCTAATTACAAAGCCATAGTAATAAAAACAGCATGGTGCTGGCATAAAAACAGGAGTATAGACCAATGGAATATAATTGAAGACCTGTACTTCGGGTCAAGCAACTGCAGCTACTTGATATTTGATAAAGGCCGTAACTATACAGACTGGGAAAGAAATACAGCACCTTAAACAAATGGTGCTGTACAAACTGGGTAATCATATGAATGAAATTGAAACTTGATCCACACATCTTGCCATATAGTACACTCAAGTCCACATGCATCAAAGACCTCAATATAAGACCAGAAACTCAACTACTACTGGAAGAAAGTATAGGAAGTACTTTCCATAATATTGAAATGGAAAAAGACTTCATGAACAAAACCCCAGTAGCTCATGATCTTAAACAGTCAGTCAACCAATGGGTTAACAGGAAGAGTTTCTTTATAGACAAGCATTCAATAAGCAAAGCCAATAGATTACCCACAGAATGGGAAAAAATATTTGCTGATTATCCAACTGACAGAGGCCTAATCTCTAGAATCTACAAAGACCTCAAAAACCTAAACAATAAAAAATCAAACAAACCACTCACAAAATGGGGCAAAGAGCTGGACAGGGAAGTTTACAGAGGAAGAAATACAAATGGCAAACACACACTTAAGAAAATGTTCATCATCCCTAATCATCAGGGAATTGCAAGTTAAAAAAACTATGAAATTATACTTTACCCCAGTAGGATAGCACACATCAAAATTCAAATGAAAATAAATGCTGGAGAAGATGTGGAGAAATAGGAACCCTCATCCACTGGTGGTGGGAATGTAAGATGGTACAACCACTTTGGAAAACAATATGGAGAGTCCTGAAAAGGCTGACTATAGAGATGCCAACAGACCCAGTTACTCCCTTCCTGAGCATCTACCCTAAAACCATTAAACTGCAGTCTAGAGAGATTTGCTTAACCATGTTTATAGTGGCTCAATTCATAATTGCTAAAAGCTGGAATCAACCCAGATGTCCATCACAAGAAGAATGCATAACTAAGATGTGGTATATCTACGCAATGGAATTCTACACAGCAGTAAGAAAAAAAGGACACCATGAAATTTGAGGAGAAATTTTTGAACCTGGAACAGATCATTCTCAGTGAATTTACCCAATCACAAAAAGATAATCACCTCATAGTCTCACTCATCTACAGCACCTAACTTGAATCTACCCAAGATGCCTTACATACCCAGTAAGCATCTGGAGGTCTAGACAATAGAGTGGGTGGGGAGGGAGGGGATGTCATGGGAAGGGGTGGAGACACAAATCTAGAACCTAACAGCAATGGTACCAGAAAATTCTACATCTTACAAGGCAGACCAAATTGTTGAACCTTCACCAGGCCCTCAGAGGGAACACCTGAGCCACAAGACACTGGAGAGGTTATGATGAAGACTGACCTTAATCTTCCATAGCCTCTCTCTCTCTCTCTTTCTTCTCTCTTTTAAATTTGTTGTCTTTTTTGTCTTTTTCTTCCTTTTCTTAGTGGGCATTGACCTGTAACTCCCAGTACCAGCATATGGCTATCATCCACAATGAGCTTTGGATCAGTGAGACCTGTAAGGTCTCCTAAAAGAAAGACAGATTTCTGTCCAAATACTTGATGACCCACCAAAGGTTAGAGGTAAGACCCTTGTGCTGAAGACACCATATCCAGTTGACACATGAAATAGAGTACATGGCTGGAAGCTGAAAGATAGTCAATCCCCAGACAGTCAGTGTGTCTAGTGCCAGAAGGTGCTACATGGGCAACTGGGGAAAAATGACCAATATCTGTCCAAGCAACTCATGGTCTAACCTTCTTAGCAGCAAATAACCTGTCGTGTTACACAAGTCCCATAGTGGTGCCCAACCATGGTGTGAAACCAACTGCTCTTGATTTGGCTAACTGATCCCTCAGTGGAACGGGACCCATAGCTGGACCTGTGAAACAAGTCACAACCATATTCAAACATGAGCCTGCTCTCTATTATCAAGCTACCAACAATTGTGGGCTACAAAAGGGCCTACACCTATTAAATTCTTTATAAAAAACTAAGGGTTATCTCATTTGTCTGGTGCTAATTTTACTCTCCATTGGAGAATCTGCTTCTCTTTTTCAGATAGACACAGAGCCTAAGGAAAGAACCACCCCATTATACTCAAAAGGGCTCCAGCTGAAACTAAGAATAATTGGCGAAACAAGCAAGGGTGCTGTTTTCTTGGTGAACCAGGTCCCAGCTCAAGGATAAAGGAGATTGACACAGAGAATAATCAACTACTTCCAAATCAGATATCCAGAGACCCAAAGGCTCCCAACACCTCATCACTGAAGCAGACCAAAAATGAACCCAACATGGCTCATGAAAATTTTGTGGAAGGGGGTTGCAGAAAGAATGTCAGAGCCACTTGTTGGTCATGATACACATAGACATTTCTCCTACCCATAACTGTGAGCTAACTCCACAATGCATGACCCATATAGCTCAATAAGGAGGGGCCAGGGTGAGGGGGTAGGACATGGATGAACCTAACAATATATATATATATATATATATATATATATATATATATATATATATATATATAATTATATATAATATTATATTATAATATAATTATAAATATATATTTATATAAATATATAACATATATGTGTATATATAATATTATATTATAATATATAATTAGAAATATATATATATATATATATATACGCGCATTTGTTCAGTTTACTATATACCTTAAAAGCTGATATTACAATTTCTACACCTTTTTACTTTATGTTGTTTGTTGATATATTTATGGTAGAGTACAGTTTATTTTTATTTATTGAGTTTTTTATCTTAAAGTTTTCTCTCTCATATTTTAAGTTAATATTTTTCTGCTGATTTTCATTGAACTTCCTGTGATCAAGTTGTACTAGCTACAAATAATGACAGTTCTTGCTTTTGTTTTTGTTTTCTAATTCATTTTCTTACTCCCTAACCTCTATTTAATGATTCAGCTGCTACTTCCAATCCATTATTTAACATACTTTGTGAGATTAACACTTTTGCTTTATTTCTGGTCTTACAGAGATTTTTTGATATATCAGCATATAAAAAGGGCTTTGTTTTACATTTTTGAAGATTGACTTACTCAGAATAGAGCTCTTTGTATTTCTCATTTCACAACTGTTTTACTGTGAATCAATATTGGAGATATAAGATACACATAATATATGTGAAATATAAGATACATATAGATGATATAGAGTTTATATATATATAATATATATATATATATATTTGCATATATATACACATACTTGTAGCATATATATATATATATATACATATATATGTGTATATATGTAGCATATATTATGTATCTATATATATATGTAGCATATATATACATATATATATACATACATATATATGTAGCATATATATTGCATCTTTTGAAAAAATGTAATTTTCTAAAACTTTTTCTTAAAGTTGTAAAAGTGGTATTTTCCTCTTTATTTAAGATATTTTCAAAGTAATGTATTTTTTAAAGATCATGTTAAGCTTAGCTATTCTATATAATTTACATTTTTGGGATCTGAAATTTCTGTGAACATATTTATGCTAGCTTTTGCCTTATTTTTCATCTGGACTTAATAATTTTTGACTTTGAATTTATGATTTATCTTTTAAAATTTGTTAGTAGCCTTGAGCTCTTTGAGACACAAATTAAAAGTGACTCCTCTGGAAATGTTTTACTTTCCTAAGGTATGTAAGCACCTGTTATCTGTAATGTAGTCTCGAAACTCTTTAATGAAAAAGGGATAAACTTTCTTTTTCACAATGTAGAAAATGTTAACTCCATCTGTGCAATACAGGTGCTTACTGTTAACTAAGTAATGGGATGATCTCTGTTTGCAATGTTCCATTGCCTCTCTGTATCTCTTTCTTTCTGAATATTTTGTGATTACATAGTATAGAGTGTGTCTTGTGTCAGTTCCACCTATGTGACCTATATAACATTGTGACTTCTTATAATAGCTGCCCCTTGTTTAACAGTATGTAATTTTGTAGTTTAACTCCCAATCCTGTTTTAACTATAAACATCATGTGGTTATTTGCAGTAAAAGCTGACACTCAGCAGTTCAAGTACATCCTGAGATCCCAAACTCTGGGATGAAGACCTGGTGCACCAGCTTTCTTCTTTTTCTTTTTTTTTTTACCAAATAACACTTTGCCTTACCAAAAAAAAAAAAAAAATGTTACCTGATAAAGAATTAAGTATGCTTATGTTGCAGGGGTGTATCTTAGTTCAGTGGATACTCACTGATCATTCCAGGGTCTTATATTCCAGAACAAAGAATTAGATGAGGAATACATAAATACTGATAGAGATAGATTATTATGAAAGAGAAATATACTTCTGATAATGGAGGTGGCCTATAAACCTGGGAAGGGTTAGAAACACTAATGACACCTATTCAACAGCATGCTAAACCTTATAGGTCATTTACATAGCCTCTAGTTTCCCCCACATTTTGATAACCTAGGTCTCTCTCTCTCTCTCTCTCTCTGTCTCTCTCTCTCTTGGTGTGTGTCTGTCTAGCTCAATCTCTCTCTCTCTCTCTCTCTCTCTCTCTCTCTCTCTCTCTCTCTCTCTCTCTCTCTGTGTGTGTGTGTGTGTGTGTG